>NC_037669.1:136914578-137136643 GCF_003255815.1 Theropithecus gelada
CACCCTTTCTAGAACAACCTAATGTTATTTGTATTGTGATGCTCCTCTCTCTGTTAATCACCCCCGAGTCAGTACAGTGACCCCTAGGGCCCATTTTCTCTCAGTTAGAGAGTTCTCCATTTCTGTGGTGTTGGCAAGTCTAGCCGAGGGCTGCACTGCTTCTTTTGAAGATCACCAAACCCGGCATTTCTTTTCTGGATTCATGTAGGAATTCTTGCGGCAGTGAAAGGCTTCTGAAAACTCTGCAGAGTTCTGCAAAGTCCCAATAATCCTTTGAAACAAACAAAAAAAGTCACCATCAGCATTTGATACTCATGTCCATACCACACTGGAGCCCTGCAGCATTTCCCTCTGCAGGTCAAGTGAATGAATTTGGAGTTTGAAGTTAAACTTAAAATAACCTGGTACAACGAGTCAGTGCCTTCTCATTAACAGAATTTTTAAATGGAGAGGTAACAAAGTACAGGAGTTAAAAGCACAGATTTGGGAGACAGACTACATGGCTTGAATCCTGCTTATGAAGCTTCTTTGTGCCTTGGTGTTTGCACAATAGAACATGCATCTTAAGGTTGTCATGGAGAGTTAGTAATTTATAAGCATTATGTGTGTTTGTAAAACAAATGAATAATTCACATTTGAAAATGCAGTTATTTGGAGTTGTATTATAATAAGAGTTTGGTCAAAGAATATAATCATGACCTCTCACGGTAGATGTCTTGAAAGGGCTCACATAATGACTTAAACATAATAGACTTTAAATAGATATTTTTTGTTGATTTGATAGAGGATTATTTTCCTTTTTCCAAAAGGGCTCCTTAAATATCAGAAACTGGATTCAGCCTGAATAACTGGAAAGGGCTGGCAAAATGCCACTTTCCTCTTATCTCTGACCCCAGTGGGCAAAAACAACCCAGTCCAGTTCACTATCTGCACCTAGCAGCATTTGAGGGGAGAGATGGGTCAGTACATTGATGCAGAGGTGATGTTTTCACACCCACCCTGAACCTGAACCACCTCCTTCCCTTCTCTTCCTGCTGAGGCCAGCCCACCATGCTTGCTTGGGTTGGGAGGAGGTGCCCAGAGACAAGTGGACTGGAGTGGTGCAAGGACTAGGCACAAGTGACAGGTGAGTCCATTTTGATTTACGGAGCTCTCCCTATGTGGCAGGTGTACTACCGTGTGTACATCTTAGCACTTCTCTCTCCTCCAACCATTCTCCACACCACAGTCAGAATGATCTTTAAAATTTAAATCAGATTCCATAATCTCTTACTTAAAGCCTTCTATGGACTTGAAGGAAATTTATACTCCTGTTCATGGCCTTCAATGTCCTCCTGATAGCTCCAGTCTCCTCTCTAGCCTCCTCGTGGTACATTTCTCTTCCTGTTCCTCCTTAGGCTCAAACTATGCTGACCTACCTTCAATTCCTCAGACCAGCCAAACCCTGTCCCTCTTCAGGGCCTCCTGCTACCTGCAGGTCCCACTCCCTGGAAAGTTGCTTAGCAGTCAGTACATGACTAACTCCTCAGCCTTCATGCCTTTGCTTAAATATCCCCTCCTTGGACCCCTTCTTTGAATGCCACCTAAACTAACTCCTCTCGCAGGGACTATCCCTATCAAAGCACTTACCACATTTACAATGATTTGTTCTCCTTTTTTACTTCCTGACACACCCACTAGACTAATTTCTATGAGGGCAAAATACAGCCTTTGTATCCTTGAGTTCCACATCTGTGGATTCAACCAAATGTGGCTGAACATATGTGGGGGAAATATTGTGTCTGTACTGAACACATATGGACTTATTTTCCTTATCATTAATCCCTAAAGAACACAGTATAACAAATATTTACACAGCATTTACATTGTATTAGGTATTATAAGTAATCTAGAGGTGACAAACTACAGGAGGGAGAAGGTGTATAAGTTATATATAAATACTACACCATTTATATCAAGAAGTTGAGCATCCACAAATTCTGGTATCTGCAGGCAGGGGAACCAATCCCCCACAGATACTGAGGGAAGATGCTGTACTGTGTACGTCTTGCTCCCTGCTGTGCCCCCAAAGTCCAGCACAGGACTCAGTACATACTGAATGAATGAACCTGTGATCTGGTTGGTCACAGTGATTACCTGCAGAGAAGCAATAGGGCATCAGGAAGAAAAACACTACTTAGTGTTTCTGTTGTTTGTTTGATATTATGGACCAACAGGAAGAAAAAAAAAGCATTTTCTTTCCGTTTCCTCATTCCAGAAAATAGAGATCCATGTGGATTTTTTGTAAGTCTGACTTTCTAATATGTCACCCATCAATGCATCAACTAACTTCTCTATTCCTCTGCACCACAACTCCCCTATCTTTCACGGAGGATGTAACCTTTTTTAGTTGTTTGTTTTTTAGGACCCCTAGAGGAGTCTTAAAAATGAAAATAATCTCCTGGGGTTGTGAAGTGGAGCCAGGAGCTGGGGAATTTATATGTTAGTCCATTTGACAGGGAGATGATTGGCCTTCCCAAGAATGGGGTGAGTTCTAGTAAAGGCAGGTTGTGTGAATGACAAGGAGATGCTTCTCGCTCATTATTTACACAGTGAGAAGTGATTGACTTGATAGACCTCAGACCCCCTTCTGAGAGTCCCTCTGATAGCATGGCGTATGGTTGTTGGAGAACCTGGACCTGAAGAGTGAAGGCTCTGGAGCTCATGAGCATTGGAAGGATATGGAAACACTGACTGGGAGGATTTGGACTGCATGGATGTCAGCAGTGACCATGGTGGACTGAACATGGAAGCTATTCTCTAATTTCTATGCCTGTGTGATGATTTCAGATTCCAGAATAACCCTGAAAGAGCACGTTGAAAAGTCACTGAAAGTAAATGGCTCATCTCCTAGCTTGGTCTAAGAGCTCAGAGTTTGGCTTAACTTGATTAAAAAAAAATGTCCATTTCTTACATCTGAAATATTGAAAAACACATTCACTCTTTGGACCATGTGAGAGTACAAGGAGAAGTCTGCAGTTTGCAAACCAGAAGACGGCCCTCACCAGAACCCGATCATGCTGGCACCCTGATCTTAGACTTCCAATCTCCAGAACCGTGAGAAATAAATTTCCATTGTTCATAAGCCAAAAAAAAAAAAATTCACTTCTATAATGTAGTCAAAAGTGACTGTGTAGGAATCAAAAGAGCTTAGAAATTAGGAATTTGCATTGGTCTTTAGTCTTTCAGGTTGTGGAACTCAAGGATTCTTTATGTTAGAGAGGAGCTTTGATTTATTCATGCAACCTTCTTCCCAATTCAGGATGCCTAGGTACTGGCTAAAGACAGTCATCCTGACATCCTGGGCATTCCTCACACTGGGGAGCAAGCTCCCTGGTTGACCAGGTAAGCCACGAGTCATTGACTGGAAGAGCTGCAAGTTTTTTTTTTTTTTTTAATTAATTTTTTTCCAAAGGATTCTGTCTTAGATTTAATCATATGGGAACAAGTACTTCAGTAAAAATGTCCAAACCCACTACTTAATTTTATATTTTTCTTAAAAAGTATTTTTAGGATTTATATTTATAAATCTCAAAATTAAGTTAAAACAACAAACAAAAAAACACCTCAAAGAAAAGTCTTCAGACAACACTGCGGAGAGTGGGCACTGCAGAAACACTCAGCCTGCTGTGCACTCAGCTCTCCACGCCCGCTCTGCCCATCCTCTCTCCATCCAAAGACTCTACTTAATCTGATCCTGAACAGGTCAACAACACACGAGGGCTTCACTTACTTTCTTAGTTAATGTTTGGTGTTGATGACATCAAATCTTTGAATAGATCATCTATTTTTTTCTGAGATAGGGTCTCCCTCTGTCACTCAGGCTGGCGTGCAGTGGTGCGATCATGACTCACTGCAGCCTTGACCTCCTGAGTTCCAGTGATCCTCCTGCCTCAGCCTCCCAAGTAGCTGGGACTACAGGCATGTACCACCAGGCCTGGGCAATTTTTTTGTTTTTAATAGAGATGAGGTCCCACTATGTCACCCAGGTTGGTCTTGAACTCCTAAGCTCAAGTGATCCTCCCTCCTTAGCCTCCCAAAGTGCTGGAATTAACAGGCATGAGCGACTGTACCAGGCCTAGATAATCTATTTTGAAAAGTGAATACATTATTAATAAAATACATTTTTTCTAAGAGTGAGATCGTATTACATGAATTATCTTCTGTTATTAGAAGATATGTACATGAATTTCATGCTGTATAAAACTGTGTACTTGTGTTTCTACTAACAGAAGATAATAAAGCTTTTATTGATGATTTCTTAAGGTGATTTACTTGAAATTTTTACTTTATTATGTAAAATAACTCATTGTACTGCTGATGTTCTTGGCCTTGGCAAACAGTTACTTGTATTAAAAACATCTAAGAGATTTGGCATTGTGACCAAGAATGGACTTTATATACTATCTGACTATTCTTGCGTACTACAACTGGACTTCTGAATTACTGTGTGCAATTAATGGGTCCTCGGACAACCTTTTGTTAATTCTTGTAAATGAATGACTTAGCTACAAAGTTAACTGGTTTCATTCAGGAATAAGCTATCCAATCTTCACCATTAACTAATTTTTATGGTTCTTTCAAAGCAAAGTCATATTGATGAGTGTATGTTCTGCTATACATTCATAAAGAAATTAATGCTGGAATAGATTTCTAGTTATCAGCTAAAGATTGGAGGGGCTAATATAAATTCTACAAAACTCACTAAAATCTATACTGATATCTATAAAATATCAGGAACCAATGCTAATATTGAAGGGAAATTGAAGAAACAGAAGAATTTCAAAGAGGGCTTATTAGCCTGCTAAATTACAGAGTTATGAAGGAACAAAATAGCCTTATTAGTTGAACATGTCTATATAAAACACTAGACAAAATATTCCTTCAAAAATATTAGAAATTAAGCTTTGAAAAACATTTCTTACTTTGCTAGTGGTGTCAGTTCTAAAAAGTGCCCTTTCTTCTTGACTGAAAGATAAGGTTGAGCAATCTAAGCACTTAAATCAGTTTGTCTGTTTGGACTTGCTTTACAAAATTATCAGACCCTTACATATCGCATAGAAAATTACATCTAAATAATTTTAGAAACATATTTATAGATTACATATAAATATTATAATAACCATTCCCTGAAATGACGATAGATGGCTAACCATAAACTGCATTTCCAAAATGAAGTCAGTATTTAAATTACAGATTCAATTTCTAGACTACTAAAAGAAAAATGTTTTTGGCTTACATACCATTTAATTTTAACCACATGTTTTCTGAGCTAATCAAAATGGAGGAATTAGGGAACTAAAGGCAGGCAATACAATAATAGGAAAGAAAACTAGGAAAGAAACAAACACACAGAAAAACCTTAATAAAAGCCAAAATAAATCAAAAAGCATCACAATTGATATAAGAATAAATAGCTCCACAGAATAAATTAATAAACAGTAAAAGCATAACTAATAATCATAAAGTAGTCTGTGCCATCAAAATTTTTTAAAAGGTTAGGTTTTTTTTTTCAGGATATTGTTTTAAGGTAGGAAGGCAGAAATATATTTTTAATAAAGAAATTTTAATCCAGTTGTTAAGATAAAAATGTTAATACTTAAAAGAGACAAATTTTACCTATCAAAACTTAATTTGCAACCTCTCATTCTCTGAGGATGGTAGATATACCAGGTATTACAATAATATTACTGAAATTCACCTAGATTTTTATGGACATCTGTTTTAGTTTATGGAGATATGTAGGGCAAACCCTTGACAAATTAGGTTGTATGGTGGTTTGTATGAGCTTATAAATGCTAGCTGCTATCCTTAGAATTAGATTCTTATATCTTAACTTCTAAAGTTTATTTTAAAGAACATAAATAAAGCTTTAGTCAGGAAGACTAAAATAACAATAGGTTAGACATAGCAAATACGGTTTTATAGACGCAGCTTTGTATCAAGCGTATTTTGCTTTTTGTTTTAATACTATGGCTGTTTAAATATAAGGTTACAAATATCTAATTCAGAAATATTTCTATATAACCACTAAGCACAATTCTTAAATAGCAACTCGGTATCTATTAGTTTTTAGAGTTCTTTAAAAAATATGTTTTACTTTGTACAGCCAGGAAATGGTCTGTTTCCAAAACTAAATGTAAGCTCAATCTTTTGCCAAGAAAATCTCCTTACCTCCAGAGAAAATAATAATTTCCTTGACAAAAGGTTGGCATTCCATTTACCCTTAAAACACACACACACACACACACACACACACACACACACACACACACACAATTGTTATGAATGAAAAATAGTCGATGAGGGATCTTTGGAACCAGAACAACAATAAAAACTTAAATATACAAATAATTTAATTTATTTATAGCAAAATATTGTTTTCAGTTTAAAATTGGAGCTAGAAAACAGTTATATTCTTATCTATGTTTTACTTAACCACTGATCAGTTACTAACATTCTGAAATGTGCAGAACATAAGAAATGAGCACCAAAACGGCCTTGACTGATAGGGAACTATTGCAAAATACATAAGAATTCTTATTCTGTTCATAACTCTTGTCTACAAATAATCCTAGTATGAACTTTCAAACACACACACACAACATAGGCTCTTCATTTATATTAACGTTAATCCTCTAGCAACTCTCATGATAATTTAATCCTCATTTTACATATCAAGAAACTGAGGCACAGAGGTTACATTAACGCTAGTAAATAGTGAAGCCATGGTTGGAACTCAAGTGTTTCTTACTTCAAAGCTTAAGTTCACTTTAGTAAAGAAAAAGACAACTTTAAAAAAATTAAAAGTTTCTTGAATAAACCACAGTGGGAATTAATCCAGTCACTTTTGTTGCTCATTACCTATAAAGCAGTTAATTTGAATATCTTAGCAGAGCTAAAGTTAGTTTGGATTTTTTTTTTTTTTTTTTTTTTTTTTTTTTTTGAGACGGAGTCTCGCTCTGTCGCCCAGGCTGGAGTGCAGTGGCCGGATCTCAGCTCACTGCAAGCTCCGCCTCCCAGGCTTACGCCATTCTCCTGCCTCAGCCTCCCGAGTAGCTGGGACCACAGGCGCCCGCCACCTCGCCCAGCTAGTTTTTTGTATTTTTTAGTAGAGACGGGGTTTCACCGTGTTCGCCAGGATGGTCTCGATCTCCTGACCTCGTGATCCGCCCGTCTCGGCCTCCCAAAGTGCTGGGATTACAGGCTTGAGCCACCGCGCCCGGATTACAGAGATAATAGGCATACCATAAGCAATTATTGAGTGAATGAATATTGAAAGAAATGTTAAGGCAAATACTAGATGATTATGATAATGTTGATGATGACAATGATGATACTAACAAGCTGAGTAAATTCTTTAATTTTTAAATGAGCTACTTTATTGTTTCATAACTGAATATGTTTTTCTCCATAATTGAATGTGTTTTTTTCCCAAGAGTAAATGATCTGGGCAGTATGCTTACATTCATTTTATGTAGACCTTTTGAAATTTAGCCCATTAGTTCTCTTTTTTTTTTTTTTTTTTTTGAGACGGAGTCTCGCTCTGTCGCCCAGGCTGGAGTGCAGTGGCGCGATCTCGGCTCACTGCAAGCTCCACTTCCCGGGTTCACGCCATTCTCCTGCCTCAGCCTCCCGAGTAGCTGGGACTACAGGCGCCCACAACCGCGCCCGGCTAATTTTTTGTATTTTTAGTAGAGACGGGGTTTCACCGTGGTCTCGATCTCCTGACCTTGTGATCCGCCCGCCTCGGCCTCCCAAAGTGCTGGGATTACAGGCGTGAGCCACCGCGCCCTGCCCATTAGTTCTCTTTTGTTCTCAAATTCCATTTTCCAACTACCCTACACATTTTTTAGGTTTTTTTTTTTTAAACTTTCTTGCCTGAGAGGTGTTGTTGATCAGCAAATGAGTGACTAAGTGTTCTAGTATATGGGAAAGGGGTAGCGTTAGGAATTCAGTTCTTAAACAAATACATAGGATCTGCGATTTAACATTCAAATGTTGGTTAGAAGGACTCTCTTCAATCATTGTTCTCTTAGATTTTCTAATTTGGGAAGAACTTTAACTTCTTCTAGATCTTGCCAAGAAAATCTCCTTACCTCCAGAGAAAATAATAATTTCCGTGACAAAATGTTGGCATTCCATTTACCCTTAAAACACACACACACACATACACACACACACTTCTGTTGTTACGAATGAAAAATAGTCGATGAGGGATCTTTGGAACCAGAACAACAATAAAAACTTAAATATACAAATAATTTTCTACCCTGTAGAGCATTTTTCTCTCACATCCTTGATGGGCTGTTCTGACCTCTGCTTCAATGTACTCTCTCCTGAAGCTTTGGGAATAATGCTATTCCATATTGAAAAACCTCTAATTAATTAGTAGGAAGTTTTCCTTTATGTTGAAATTTTTCTTCGCAATTTGGAGCTCATTTGGCCTGGGCCTAAACCATTCACAGCCTCTTAGAAATGTCTTTGTGCTAGCTTTAAATTGAGCCATTGTTCTGAGACGACATCTTTGTTGGAATAGATCAAGCCCTGGGCCTCATACATTCTAAGGAATTATAATTATCGTAGATTCGAAGAAAGAGAGCGGCCAAGGCGATGCTTATGTAGAATGCTCTAATGTGTTCTCTCGATCCTATCTGTGACTCTCAAACAAACAAACAAACAAACAAACAAAAAGCACTGAATTTCCCAGTGTAAAAGAATCAGAGTTAGAAAAGTCTAAATTCCAAATGTGGAAGCAATGGACCCAATATAAGAGCACCTTGATTGCTGTTCATACTCACGCACCTGAAATTGCCTGGACTGTGCACATCTGTTTTAATGGAGTTGACTGCATACTCTGGCCTATAGGTTCCACACCACACCTAGAGATAGGAATAGGAAAAGCAAAGCATGTACTCAGATTCAATCAAGGATTATTTGTTTGAGCAAGTTGAGGGGAGGGAGAAAACTTAAATTGGAATTCTGCATTCCTCAACCATTCTCTCTTCAAATAATGGTCAATGAAAGGCAACCAGGAACATAGTTATTTATCATTAATATGATCCAACAGTCTATTATAAACAATGAAAGTGAATCAAGTCAAATGCTCTGCCACAATTGATTAAAACAAGGGAATTCAGCATGTGACATCTAACTTACTGTGAAATTATAACTCAAAATGGTTTTCATATCTATCAATCAAGAAAGACACAATACCTGTGCAAAGTTCAAGAAGAATAGTTGTTTGTGATTTAGGTCAAGTCCAGGAAGTAATTTTTCTTCACCATTCTTTTTAACATAATTCTGATAGGCCTAGGCAGTTGATAAAATAGAAAAACAATAATTATAATTCCTAAGGTTATATATATAAACCTATGTAAAAGATCTTGTCACCAAGTAATTAATATTTTATATTAAAATCACCCTAATAATACATTTAGTTATGGTAAGCTACAGCTATTTTATGGATTAGAAAGGCAAATCAAATTTATTTACAAATGCTCTGAAAAGAACAAGATACTGATTAGTAGATGACAAGAGCCTGGTACATGTTAGGTGATCAATAAATGCCAATTGAATGAATGGATGACCTAAATAAGTGATGAAAAACTTATCTAAATGTTGTTTTATAAATTGATGAATAAGACCAGTCAGGACAAATGAATTGCCAAGGAAGTCTATAATTGCTACATTTAACTTAGTTACTACTCTCTCAGCAAAATAGACTCACCAGACTAAGTTCGAGTGACTCTTGCCAAGTCAAAGGGTTCTCTTGAGATCCCTTAGAGGCCTAGTCTCCTATGAGTCTGAGGACAATAATATGCAACTATTCTCGTCTTTTGAAGACAGGACAAAATGGACAAAGCCTCAGGTACATTTCAAGGAAAATATTTAGGTAATTTGAATATCAAAAAGTGCTCTTAATTCTTAAAGATTTATGTGCACTACTGAAAAAAATGAGTTTTCCTCTACTAAATAAACTTTTAAAAGGAATTAATAATAATCGTTCTGAGATGTGTCATTTCCAATTTAATACAAAGGAAGGTGACCAACTAGATGAGCAGAAGATATATTTCATTTCTGCCACTTACCATCAACATAGACTTACTGAACCTCTACTATGTAACTAACAATGCTGGGGATATGGGAAAGGCTTGCACCTGCTCCCTCTTAGAGAGCTTGCAATCTAGCAGGGGACAAGGTATTACATGTTAAGAATTTACATATTTTCAATGTAATAAAATATTTGCACAATTGTCATTTGCATCATCGTTACAATTCTGTACTTGCTCTAGGTAAGGATCTCCATGGAAGTACTATCAATCCCAACTTTGGCTGGATTTTATAGCAGTGATTCTCAATCTGGCTGTGTATTAGAATCACCATGGGAATATTGAGTGCCAATGCCTTCCACTTCCAGTCAAGATGGAGTGATAGGGACTGGATTTAACTTCTTGCTGAAACAACTAAATGACAAACAAAATATTTAAAATAATGGTTTGTGTAACACTGAACATCAGGCAAAAGGAGAATGACCCCTGAGAGATGTTAAACATTACTTTCAGTGAGTCCTATCGCTGCTGAGCTTATTGTCCTGAGAGTTTTCAGGCCACATCATAGGAGAAAACCAGTCAGAGCTGGGGAGACTCCTTGAATTGAGGAGAAGGAGCTGAGAGTTCAGGGACACCAAGAACAGGTTACTAAAGAGGAGAAAGCTACACAAAAAGAGAACCTCAGAGATTACAGATGGCTATCCTCAAGCATTCAGCTTAGTCTTAATCTGAAGACGTGTGTGAGCAAAATACTCAATGCTAGGAAAACAATATCCCAAAAGGACTAGAGATAACAATTTATGGTACTTACATAGGACAAGAATGGAAACCCCCAAGATTCACAGAGTAGATTCTTATCTCAGCAGTTGAGAATAATGTGCCTAGACTGAACACTGCCCCCATCTCAACGAATATTACAAAAGCAAGACCCAAAAGGATCAAACCATTTTCCAGGAATTTAACTGTATCCTAGAATAAAGCTCAAGAATATGTATAGGAACAGGCCGGGGGCCGTGGCTCATGCCTGTAATCCCAGCACTTTGGGAGGCCGAGACGGGCAGATCATGAGGTCAGGAGATCGAGACCATCCTGGCTAACACAGTGAAACCCCGTCTCTACTAAAAATACAAAAAACTAGCCGGGCGAGGTGGCGGGTGCCTGTAGTCCCAGCTACTCGGGAGGCTGAGGCAGGAGAATGGCATAAACCCGGGAGGCAGAGCTTGCAGTGAGCTGAGATCCCACCACTGCACTCCAGCCTGGGCAACAGAATATGTATAGGAACAAAAGAACATCCAGCACCCAAAGAAGTAAAATGTTGTCAGGCACAGTGGCTCACGCCTGTATTCCCAACACTTCAGGAGGCCAAGGCAGGTGGATCGCTTGATGTTCAGGAGTTTGAGAGCAGCCTGGCCAACATGGCAAAATCCCATCTCTACTACAAATACAATAATTAGCCAGGCATGGTGGCACACGCCTGTAATCCCAATTACTTGGGAGGCTGAGGCAGGAGAATCGCTTGAACCCAGGAGGCAGAGGTTGCAGTGAGCCAAGTTCATGCCACTGCACTCCAACCTGGGCAACAGAATGAGACTCCATCTCCAAAAAAAAAAAAAAAAAAAAGACAAAATGCAAAGTGTCTGGCATTGAGTAAAAAAATTGCTAAGCATTCAAAGCAGCAGCAATCTACCATGTCCCTGGAACTGGCTGGACTTATTCTTTTGGAAACCTGTAGCTGACTTAATCTTCCAAGCTTCACACTCTGATCATCTCTGGTCACTGCCAAATTGCACGCCCCATCAGTCACCTCTTCCTCCACTTCTCTGGTGTTCCCCTTCCCTAACCCAACCATTGATTTTCTCCTCCTCCACTCTAATCCAAACATTTCTATAATGAACAAATGATTCTACATCCTCATTTTCTCCACGGATCATTCCATCCATCCTTGTCTTAGAGAAGCCTAGTTCTAGCCTAGGAACAACTTGTTCCTTGTGACATCTCAAGTAGACACTGCTCGTTCTCCTACATATGGGCTACTTCATAGTTGAGAAAAACACTCAAAATCATCCTCATTCCTCTTTGTTGCTTCCTAGACCATCATTCCTCCACCCTTTTATGAAATTCCCTGCTTTTTCTTATGCACATGGCATCTACTAGATTCTTTTTTAACCCTTGCTCAGATCCTCAAATAATGACCTTTTATAAAGCATTCACTGCATTATCTCCAGCTCTTAGAATAGTGCCAAACCTATTAAGCCTCAATGAATATGTATTGAACGCAAGAATGAATGGAAGGCTAAATGGGATTCTAAGCGATGCTCCACTGATAATAGTCTTCTGTGTATAATAGTGTGATTGACTACAAGGTCATGTGCTGGAACCATATCACATCAGTCCCTTACTGTATTATATGTGAACTATGGTTTAATATGCCTGTGGTTTACATTGATTTTTGTTCCCAAATGCTACTTCACCTGCAACAAAACTGAAGGTCCTGTTTCTTATATTGGTCAATGACCCTGATATAACCCTTCTTATGGGACATCTCTTCTAAAAAACATCATTTCAGATATTATTTCTTAGAAAAATGTTGCCTCCTTTGTGAACCTGCTATCTGCTCATTTCAGTTGATATAATATTCCATGTTTTCTTTTCTTCTCGGCTCTTTGCAAACTTAAGTGTTCAGCTCTGTCACATCAATGTATTCACCCTTACGGTTAGCATATTCACAACTCTTTCTCCTCATATTTTTTTCCATTTTCTATTCATCTTTTATTGCTTATATTATATGAGTTTCTTTTTTTGCAAAAGGTTGTAAATGAATTATTAAATATGAGAAACAGTCTAAATCACTAAAATGGAAAGAAAATCTTTTTACTTACTCTGTATGCTTGACCAATACCTCCATTATCAGCAATGTTTTCTCCCAGTGTATTAATTCCATTGAGCTGTTAAAAAAGACACTTTATTAGGATTGTTTTAAAAAAAAACCACCAGTAATACACTTAAGATTGAACGTGTCTAAAACTTTTCAAGAAAATGCTAATGACATACGTGCTGTCCACCTGCCAGGTCCCAGGAAAAGTTTCCGTACTGATACACCATGCACTGGGATTGCTCTTTAAAGTTACTTGCAGACTGTTGAGTCCACCAGTCAACCAGGTCTCCATCTTTGTTAAAGTTTCTGCCTATAACATATTTATTTAAGTAAAATGGGAACTCATTGCAACAAGAATTATAAGATATCTTTAATTCAAAGTGCAAGGACTGAAATACTGCTGTGTGACAGAACATTAAATTAGGCAGACAATGAGAGAAACTGTCATCCCTCCTCATCACAGAGTTGGCAAAGCCTGGACTGCCAGAGCTTTCTTTGCTGATGTGTCTCAGCAATGACCCAGACATTTCACCCATTTGGCTCTTGATATCTCAGAAGAGGCCGCCAGACAAAATATTCCTGAAGTTATGCCTTGTTCTGTTGAATGGTTTTTACCTGACCCAAGTCTGTTTACTTTGATATTTTGAGATTTTTTAAATGGTCAACATTTTTATTCTGGCATTTTTATATTCCTGGACCCTTCATAGGACACTGTGGACTCATAGTTTGCCTCTACCTTGAGCACACACAAAAGTCTTTTTCTCCTGTAGCTTCCCTGCCAATCATAAATTACATCGATCTTTCTCCCTTTTGAGCTCCAATTGCATTTATATGTATCACGTGTTTTGACACTTAATATTACCATTTTTTTCATATTTGTCTATGATGTAGTGATTAAGAAAAAGGCTATGTAGCCAACCTACTTGAACACACCTCCTGGTTCCACCAGTTCCTATCTTTGTATCTTTGGGCACATCTTTCATGTGCTTTTATTTTTTTCTACTTGGAAAACAGAAACAGTATTAGAACCTACCTGTAAAGACTGTTGCATAGTTTGAGTTAATAGACACTTAGTAAGTCTTTTTAAGAATTCTAACATTCCTGTCTCTTTTTCTTTCTCTGGCTCTCTAAAATGGGGATTATTTTCTCTTTATTGTTCTCTTTCTACTTTCTTTCCATTTGTGAACGAAATTTGTCATAGATTTAACTATCACCTCTTTACTATTTCATGTCTTTATTCCTCTCAGGAATTCAGCTTTGATTGAAACTCTAAATTGATTTTGCCATTTAGGGTGGCATTTAAGTGCTTGTTTGCAAAGACTTGAACTAGGTAGTAGGTACAAGATGAAAAAAAATAAAAAAAAGTCTCTGACCCAAAGCAGCTTAAGAGTCTTATGAGCACTTGCAGAGACAATATTTTCTGATTTTACATCTGATTTTAAGACGTATACATGCAGCCTGTCTTTTAAGAGTATGACAAGACACGTCATATACAATCAGGAAACTAAGACCAAGCATTATCACTGCTGCTGACAAACACCATAGTATTTTCCCAATAGGAATATTTACTTCATTCTGCCAGAGTGTAAAGTACACATTGCTCACCTCACTATGAGAATTTTTTTGATCTCTTTTTTTTTTTTTTTTTTTTTTTTTTGAGGCCGAGTCTCGCTCTCTTCGCCCGGGTGGAGGGGAGTGGCGCGATCTCGGCTCACTGCAAGCTCCGCCTCCCGGGTTCACGCCATTCTCCTGCCTCAGCCTCCCGAGTAGCTGGGACTACAGGCGCCCACAACCGCGCCCGGCTAATTTTCTGTATTTTTAGTAGAGACGGGGTTTCACCGTGGTCTCGATCTCCTGACCTTGTGATCCGCCCGCCTCGGCCTCCCAAAGTGCTGGGATTACAGGCGTGAGCCACCGCGCCCGGCCTTTTTTGATCTCTTTAAGCAACAATTTAAAGGGAAAATTGAAAGTGTGGTGAAAATTAGAGAAATGATACATGTTTGAATAAATGTAGCTTTGTAGTAATAAATTATAATAACTCTTAATCAAATTTATGAGCATATGCCTTAGCCAAAGGAAAATGTCAACTGCACTTTACCATTGTCATCAAAGCCATGGGTGATTTCGTGTCCTATGACCATGCCGATGCCCCCATAGTTCAATGAGTTGGACTGCTGGGCACTAAAGAAGGGGGGCTGCAGAATGCCGGCTGGGAAGACTACAAGGAGAGAAGATAGTTAGAGATTATTTGTGGCATAATTTTTTAAAAATTTGTATTTTCTTAGAGACAGTCCTCCCTCCTCAGCCTCCTGAGTAGCTGGGACTACAGGTGCATGCCACCATGGCATTATTAAGTGATGGCAGGCTTGGGGTTGGCTTTGTGCTAGCTAAGCTGCTGTTCACAATGTCAGTTTCACTTAGTTATGTACAAAAATCTTCTGTAATAGAAGCCAATGCAGGCATTTTATTATGGATGACAACAGAGTTCACCCTGAAGTGGGGCTATAATCTGTGATTTATCATCATGATTCACTTTACAATCTCTTTTAAGATTGTTTTGTGCTCTAAGGAGTTTGGAGCAAAGGGAACTAGTAACCTTCTTTCAGAAGGTTCTTTCCCCCTTATAAATACTTGGAAGAAATAGTTACTCAATAACACCAGTATTATTTTTAATGTTATCGAAGAAATTGTATCCATTTACAATAATATCTTAAATAAACATTGCCCCTCAATTAGATAGAGGCATACCTCTATCACACAACCTTACCTTATTTTCATCAAGGCACTTATGACTACCTCATATTCTATTTATTTCTTTATGATCACAGTCCTTCCTTTTCCTGTCTGCCCCAATCCTACTCCAGGTCCTCAAGTATTAGCCCTTGGAGAGCAGAGATTTGTGTGTCTGTACATACATTTGTTTATGTTTTAATTTCATACATTTTTCTAGTTCATTATCTAAATGCCTAAAATTGAACAATACCTAAAACTAGAATAGTACCTGGAACATTAACAGTGCTCAGGAAATGTGTTGAATCAATGAATAATCAATGATAAATAAATGAATGATCACCTTAACTTACTAATGTGTTCTAAAGAGTTTAGTAAATTAATAAATGAACAGCAGTTTTCAATATGTCTACTCTGACATCTGCATTAACTTGCTAACTTCCTCCATTCAGATGTCTCACAAACGTGTTATATTTAATGTGTCAAACATCAAATTCATTTTCCCCTCTAGGCCCTCACTCTGTATTTTTTCTGCTAATGGCACTTGAAGGGTCTCTATCAGCAAAAGTAAATGTTTCTATTTATCTTAGATGCCTCCTTTCTTTTACAGTCTTTTACAAGTCCGCTTAGGCAGAGGCTGGGTGAGGTGGCTTTCAGGAGCATCTTTATCTCCTCCTGTCAGTATTACTGTCCACACATACTCTCATTCCTTGTCTCAGGAATGACTGAATTTCCTGATCAGTCTCCCACTTTCTGTCTCACCCAACTGTAATCTATTCTAAATCGAATCTACTCTCTGAAACTATCCTGCAACCAGATTAAAGACAAATCTGGGCATCATCACTCTCCTGCTAAAAGTCTTTGGAAGGCTTACCATTGCTCGCTAGCTAAACACATCTTTCTGGCCTATGGCTCCAGGGTCCTCTCCCCTCTCCACTTCCATCATATCCCGTATCCTCTTATAATATAAACTCTGATGAAATATATTTCACTATTCCTGAAATATGCTAATAATATGTCTTAAATACTAATAAAAGATGGAGATTATCTTCCCTTGGAATACACTTCCCCTGTTTAATAAAATTTTGGGTCATGTTATTTAGAGGTCATTAATCTTTGATCTTAGAAAGAAATTAGAATTAAATTAATTAAATGTTCATAGTTTAGTAATTCCATCTTTAATGGCTTAAAACTCTAGTATACACTGAATAACTGAAACATTATTTTCTGTAATAAAAAAAAAAAAAACCTTCAGTATCAACACCTATTAAATGCAAAGCCCTGGGTCATTGCTATGCAGGACATTAAGAATATAAAAGAAGGGCCCTGACCTTAAGATTTTTAAGATCTAGTTAACACAGAGTAGCACATGTTATTTCTTTATCTTTCAGGTGTACTGAACACAATATAACCTCACATGGGCTTCAGGGATAAATATTAGATATTTACAGAGAAGACTTCAAAGTATCTGAGCAATTTAATTGCTCTCCAGACCTCTACAAAAATTTGGAAAGTTGCCATAACATTCAAATGACACAACAACAAAAAAGTACTTTTGTCCTTAGAGAATTTTGATGAAAGTTATACCTCACGTGTAGCAGCCTGAGCTAAACGGAGCCATGAAATTATTTTTAGCCTAAAGCATAAAAATTATGTGCAGTACTTTATTAACTTAAAGTGAATGCTATCTCCCACACTATGTACTTTGATTAAAATCCACCCATTATATAAAATGCGGTTATGAAACGTGCTATCAAGACTAAATATTAACTATAAAGATCCTGCTGCTTTAATCATGTCCTGATATGCCATCCTTCAGGCAAGTGATAAGACTTTTATGGTTCTTATTAAATATTAGTCTTCAAGTTCAACTTTGCTAATTATGACCTCCTTTTTTACTTTGTCAGCTAAATCTCTGTAAGGAGGATTTTCCCCATTAGCCTTACTGCTGTTACCTAGTAGGTGTCACAACTGTTGTTTATAACCAACTGCTTAGTTGTGCATTTTTTATGTTCACGATTGTCAACAAGGTAGTTAATTAAATAAGCCATTGGGCCATGAAGCAAAGACTGTGTCTCCTCTTTCCCCCGCCTTTTTTTTTTTTTTTTTTTTTGCCTCCCCAACACAACTTTATTTTTTGAAGGCTGCTAGCAATTCAATTTTGTAATATTTCATATAAAGCCTAAGGCAGCAATTGAGTAATTGTTTTTGGTGCAAATTAATTAAACATTTTTTTTTTCTTTTGACACAGGGTCTTACTCTGTCATCCAGGCTGAAGTGCAGTGGTGTGACCTTGGCTCACTGCAACCTCCACCTTTCAGGCTCAAGAAATCTTCCCACCTCAGCCTCTCAAGTAGCTGAGACCACAGGCGTGCACCACCATGCTCAGTTAATTTTTTTTGTAGTTTTTGGTAGAGACAGGGTTTTACCGTGTTGCCCAGGCCAGTATCAACTACTTAGCTCAAGCAATCAGCTCACCTCAGCTTTCCAAAGTACTGGGATTACAGGCATGAGTCACCATGCATAGCCGAAACATTCTTTTTATATTAAATGGAGTAATAATATGTTTGGAAACTGTCTTAATTTTCAAGCCTGAAAATAAAACTCCTAAGAATAAATAAGGCAATTTAGAACATTTAACTATCTCAAGGTATTTATATTCGACACAGGCTGAACACACTAAAGAACTTATATATTTGAGAAATTTAAAAAAATGATTTAAAAGATTCTGCAATTTTAATGGAAAAGGAGAATACATTCAATCATTTCCTTGACTGAGATTTTAAGGTTTAATACGATGACTGAACAGCACCTAGAACTTACAGAGAACCATATGACAAAATATTGAAGTGCAGCTTTCCTAATGTCATGGTATGGAGGCCTTCTAGAGCTCCATGAAGTAAACATGCAAGGAAGAGGAACAGTGGATTAAGCACTTTTAGTTTGCCTTCTTTCTTGGAAATTGACTTTTTTTGTTGATATGAAGATGTAGGAATGCATACAACTTGGAATGTAGTCTACATGTGTGAGTTCTAACAAAATAGTGAAAACTGAATTAAGAAGTAGAAATTATTGATACGAGTAAGTCTCTGTATAACAAAACAAGTGCTTTTTTTTTAACATAACAACATAAAATGACCAATCCCATGAGAAAGTGTATGCAATCTAATCTGGAGTATTTGTCTGTCTATGTGTGTGTGTGTGGAGGGAGGGACTCACTTATGGTGGAACATGCTATTCTATACCAATCCTAATTTTATAATGGACATTATCCCAAATCCATTAAGACAGTGTTGAAGAAGACATGTATATAGGTATGTATGTGTGTATTTATATTCATATACACATTTGTTTTTCTTTTCTTTTTGTTTTTTTTTTGAGACACAGTTTTGCTTTGTCACCCAGGCTGGAGTGCAGTGGTGCGATCTCAGCTCATTGCAACCTCTGCGTTTGGGTTCAAGCGATTCTCGTGCCTCAGCCTTCTGAGTAGCTGGGATTACAGGCAACCACCACCACAGTAGGCTAATTTTTGTATTTTTAGTGGAGATGGGGTTTCACCATATTGGCCAGGCTGGTCTCGAACTCTTGACCTCAGGTGATCCACCCACCTTACCCTCCCAATGTGCTGGGATTACAGACGTGAGCCACCGCACCCAGACCACATACACATTCCTATCAAGAAAAAAGACGGAGATTTGACACTTCAACTATTTTTAGGTAAGACAATCCCTACTTTGAAGATTTAAATTGTCAAAGAAAAAAGGTGTACATTTCAAGGATTTCTCCTCTTTGCTGTTCATGAAGGAGACAAGCATATGAAAAGAAGTTAACAAGTTTTCTTATTTTATATTTCCATTGGATCCTTATTTTAAGGATCTTGGAAAAGATCTTTTTTATATAATTCAGAATTGTTATTATAGCTAATTTTTGATTTGCCAGAGGATTATTGTCTATTTCGTGAAATAGGCCACTATTGGGCCACTTTTACCTTCCTTTTCCTTTTTCTGTATGCTTCTTTGGTTTCAGGACATTATACTCAAAATGAAAATATTTTCAGCTCTTCTCTGATAGGGGAATCTCTGAAGTGGGCCAATTTTGAGCCACCTCCAGGGACTTGGGGTAATTCAGAATCAAACAAGGTCCTGTCTTGGCATAAATGCCTGAGCCTACTCTAGAGAAGGGCTGAAGGACTGAACATGCCAGAGTGGTCCTACTGAGGATGCATCAGCACCAGGTCCAACAGGATCCAGGGTCCTCCCTGGGCTGGACTGAAATGAAGCTGCATCCCTTAGTCTGCTCTAATGTAGCACTAAGGGGTCTAAGTTGCCTTGCTTTGACTTGGGATTCCATTGAAAGTTAACTATTCTGTTTGTCTCAGGACCCAATGAACTAGACACTGACAGAACTACTGAATATTAAAAAGAGGGCTTCAAGTGAAGACTCTCTAGAGATAAAGGCATTTTAAAACAAGATCTGAATGGTTTCAAATAATATATTATAAAGGACTGACTTCATAGGTTCTGATGAGTTGATTATTAAGCAGGTTCTGGTCTGGGCTGGGGCAATCATTTCCCTAGCCAGAAAACATTAGCTTAGACTTTGAGCTAAGTAATTTTAATCTGAGTAAACATATCTTACTTATTGTTTATATGTTATACAAAATAATCTTTTCTGGTTACTTTATATAATTCAGTTTCAGGTCATGTACCAAGGTAAATTCCAGATGGATTAAGGTTTTACTCCAAAAATAGAAATCATAAAAATACTAGAAGAAAATGTAGATAACTTCTTAACCTAACTCTTTTTAGAGTTGAAAGCAATGGGGAAAGGTATAATCAAACTTTAACATAAAAATATACAATTTATTTTAAGGTTTTTTTTAAAGCCAATGATAAATATCTTGTAAGAGTTTTTATAATTTCTAATCTAATTGCTAATAGAATTCAATAAAAATGAGGCTTACAACAGACTCTGAGATATAAGAAGAATGGTTTAGAATAATGCTGAGGTTATCTTCTCTCTTAATTCTAGACTACGTTTAGAAAGGAAGGGCAGGACTGAGTGCACCTGGAGAACTGAATGCACCTGCAGAAGCTTGCTCTACTATTTGTTTAGAATATTTCTGGCAGTACTGAATCAGTTGAGTACCTTTCTAATGCTAAAAACCCCTTGAAAAGAAAATGAGCCAATGTATGTGATAAGTGACATACGTGATCCAATGTATGTTCAAAGATGTCCAGGCCTTCCCAGGAAGAGGAAATATTTTTGTCATATTATGTCATTCAGTTATTCATCATATATGATAATTTATTCATGTATTAATCTAAGTATATGTCTGTAACAATACTATAAGTGAATATATGAAATTTTGTTCTTTTTTGATCAATTGTGGCTAGGTAAATACAATTTCATATGATTCAATCTAATATAATTGAGATTCCAACTCTCTAAAGCCCTTGGAGCCTTCCTGAATGGAGATGACATAGAATAGGATCATCTCTCACAGAGGCAGCATACAGAATTGCCAGGAGGACTAGATCTGTGAAAAGTTGGCTCTTGAAACCTTAAACCATTTTTAGAAGCTAATGAGTCCTAAAGTCAATATGACTTTATATAGATATACTCAAGGGACTTTTAAAAGGTACTTAGAAATAAAATAAAAATATTTAGAAATAAGATAAACCATTTTAGATATAAATAGGAATATTGTAAAAGAAATAAAACTACTTAACATGATTTGTACTAATCTGAATTTTCCCATTATAGTGAAAAAAGGTACACGGATGCATTTATGTTCAAGAAATGTATTCAAAAGATCAATAACTCAGCCTCAGCTGTGCTTGTTTAGAGGTACTGTAATTGGTCATACAATGCGCTACAGGTTGGGAACAATAGAGAAATATTAAATAATCATTTAAGAATACACCTTACCTATCTGATTTCTTCCTGAAGAGTAAAATGCATTGACTACAGCTGCTCCACTTATCCACCTGTAGAAAACATAAGAACTCATTACAAATGATACCGCATTATCTGATTCAACTCACTCACACAATTAAAACAATATTACTATTCCTAGATGAATCTTAACTTTCTGTTTGAAACATGATCAACAAATTAAAATTAGTTCACTAGGTGAGAGCTCATTTGAAGGCATTTCTATTTCTTGAAAAACATCAGCATATATTCAAGTCTGTAATCTTTTGTTTTATTTGCATAGATTTTTTTGGAGGCCTCTGATGTTGCAAAACCTATTCAAATGTATCACTTCAGAAATTGCAATGGGGTAACATTGTATTGAAATTTATTTAGCTTTATGTTCCTGATACTAGGTAACTATGACAACCATTCTGGAGCGGTTGACAGAATACTGAAGTGTGGGTCATTAAAACTTCAGATTCAAGTATATTAAGAATAGTTAATTCCTGGTTTACAAAGAACCTTTTTGGGAACTAAGATATCTCAAGCAGCTGTGTCAGAGTAATATGTCTCTGATTATTGCCCTTTAAAAGTATCTTCAAAAAATACAACATTCCAGCTAATTGAGCAAAGGTATATTTTTGTATGACTTTAAAACGAAACCCGGGTCATTCTTAAGTAGAGTTGTCGGTCTCTCTGTCTGTCTATACTATGTATAAAGCTCTGTATAGAACCTAGAGATTTTATAAAATACAGTTCCTGACTTTAGGAGACTCTAGTTTAGTTGAGGAGATGAGAAAAATGCATAAATAACTATAGGCTCAATGAGAAAATGGAAAACAAATGGCTCCCAGATGATAATTTGAGGGACGAGGATAGGAGCCAAAGTTCCCATGTCTCTCTGCTCAGATGTTATGAAGACTATATATTAATAATCATGTGTTAAGAAATTTTGTGCAACAGGACTAAAGTTCTCATCTTAGTAGACTATTACATGTATCCTTATTTGCTCATTGGAAAAATGGATACTGCTTGACTTCAGATAACCTCTTAAATGTCAGCACACATGCATACATTTAAGGCAGTCATACATCATCATCTAATGGCTTCACTGCAGTTGTTCTACTTTCATGGCAACTGTTAGAATGGCAATTATCCTACTCACAGAAGGGGTGTACAGTAATTAGTACAATGAGGTTACATCAGAACTGTTTCTAAACCCTGCTCTGCCAGGTGAGCTGTACAAAGTCGGCTTTAGTTACAATGTCACTTTACTTACAATGTCAGTAACTATTTTGGGATGTCAGAAGTGAATTTTATTTTGATCTCTTAAAAATAAGGAGCAGAGGGCAATATATATCAACTGACTGATAAATTCAAAGAATGGATTTTGTCTACAATAACCTGATTAAGACTTTTTTATTTAAAGGGTTTGGGGTTTTAAAAAAATCTAGTCAACATTTCTGTGAATTTTTCTTTAGGAAGAAAATAAGCTTGGAGATGGGGAAGAATGATTGATCAACGTGTTTCTTCCTTAGTTTGTTACTGCTGTTGTTTTAAATCGAGAAAACATTTTTAAACAGGATGGGGGGGACTGATAATATCAGCCCTCCTTCATTTAATCACAGCCGAGTCATCAGCATTTTAGTATTTCTTGCACGTTGATGATTACAACAATATAATTTTATTTATTTTAATTAAACTCTATTTGCTTCCCACATAATTTGTGGTGACTCACAAGAAAAGCATGTATGTGTAAACCCAGGGATATTAGACTAAAATTGAGAGATCAGAAACTATGCAGAACAAATAGATTGCAATTTATGTGACTGTGAAGTATTATAAAAGAAAATAAGCAAAAATCATGATTAGGAAATATATTATGACTATGTTTATATCTATTCAGACAGTTACTGTAATTCAGGTTCAGATATGATTCCAGGCTGTCTGGCAAGAAGGTCAAAATGGAAAATGTGCTCTTACTACTCCTAGGGGGAAACATTGTTCCTTGCACGATTGGAAAAAGGTAATTCTGATGTGTCCCCGACATTTTCATGGCAAACGTGGCAGCAAATTTTCTACGTAAACAGCTTATAGCTATTAAAATGTTAATTGCTATAAAAGTTAATTTAACAGCTATCTAGGTCCCAGGGGTTCTAGGGTTCAGTTTCTCAACTGCAAACTTCTGGTTTAGTGACAGTGAATTCTACATGGGCTTTTACAGGTAATTACAAATAACAGTTGCATATTTTTTGGCTCTGGACTAGTCAGAAATCCTAATACTGAAATAGAAAAGGTGCCAGTCCAAATTGTTTTTAAATTGTTGTTTCGGAGGAGAGGAACAAGATACATGAAATTAATTTTTCAGACAACAATAGATCACAAAAGTGGGACACGAATGAATGAAGTTTATATATTATCCATCTTGTGTCTATCGCTTTTGTAGAACTAAATGTCATACCTTTTGTTTTAGTGCTTTTCTGCTCTTCTGTTACATTACGTTAAGGGCTTTAAGATTGCATTTTGATTTATGTTTGCAAATTTCCAGCAGGGATAGTTTTGCTTATTAAAATGTCCACTGTGAATTATACCTTAAAGAAAATAGGTAGCTATTTATGACCACTGAACATTCAAATAAAATTAGAATTATGGTGTTGGGTTTACATAGCACTAGCTTATAGGATTTGCCTTTTCTTCTTTGAGATCTTTCTTGATGTGCCCTCAAACCAGTCTGGGGAATTACCAAAAGCTCAGGACATTTTTTCCCTGGTAATAATCAGAACTAGAAGTACTGTGATTAGACCATTACATCTTAAATAAGGTGATGATAACAACTATAGACTGAATGTCTAATATTTGTGATCAATCACAAAATATCTCTCAACCTTAATACAAAAGTTAAATTAACAGGGCCAACTAAACAGTGATGTAACAAAAACTCTAAATTCTTTTGGTTTGAATGCAGCCCAAATGTGACCCTGACTGGCAGCACAGAGAAGAGAAAATTCACAAAGAGAGAGTGAAAAGGTGGTGATTCTTGCCCTAAAATAATAGTGTAGGTTACCTGAATATATCTTTAAAGTGTGGAGGTCAAACACTAACAGCCTCCACAGAGAAGTATCAGACTTGAGAGATGAACCACTCTCTTCTCCCATTTCTCATCCTTCCTCTGGTGGTCTGTATGTGTACGAATGTGGGGATGTATGTGATATAAAGTGAAGAGTGGGGAAGCAGGAAGGAAGAAACCTTATTTTTAATTTATGAGATGTAATTTTGTCAGGTAAGCTTATTCTCGTTTGGGGGCATTCGGCAGTAAAACAAAGAGGGGCCACTAGAAGCAGTACGGCCCTCAAAGCTGAGCTAACAATGTGGGTGGGGAATAGAACTGAAATATACTTGACAGAGGAACCAGGTGTTTCTCTTCTATCTCTTATTGCCCTGAAGAAACTGAGCGCTGAGGAAAGTGTGAAGAAATCATTTTTATAGCTGGGAAGGAGAGCAGAAGACAACAGACTGATCCTATAGCCTTTTGGTTATAATAAGCCCACTAGATTGCAAAAGCACCTAGAATAAATTTTTTTTCACCCACTCTCGTGTAACTTAAAAACTGAAAACAACGAAATTATTAGTGAGCCTTTACTGCCAGTGTTCAATTTCTCAGCATTTAGTAGTCTCAAAGCAACTCCTTTGAAATCAGCAGTGCAATACGATAGTTTTTCTGTGTCTTCCTCCAGTCCCCTGGGTGGAAAGAATTCTTATCTTGTAGTCACAATAATCACTCTAATCCTTTACATTTATCAATATTCTCTCATCAAGACTTTGAATTTTTCCATATACTTTTATTCATCTTTCAAATCATCCATATATTTGCAGGTGTAGAAACTGAGGCACAATATGGTTACTAAACTCTTTCCTAATACACTTACAAACTACGTTATATAACTGGGAAAATCATATTTAAACTAAGAAGAATAGGAACCTGCTCAGCTTCCAACCAAATCTCCTACTCCTAAGCTGTTGATCTGCACCATATACAAAATTTCATTACAGGGATTAATGCCATTTTCTTCCCATCCTCTTTAAAAACAAAGATGATCATTTCTTACCACTATGTCACACTGGTTACTATTTAATGAGCACTGAAGTTATGTGCCAGGTGCATTACACAATGTACAACACAACCATGCAAGACAAAAGTGAAGTTATTATCACCAGATTATAAAGGAAAAAATCTAGGTTCAGAGGTTAGGAGGCAAAGCAGGACTTCTGACTCAGGTCTACTCCCCTTACCCCCTGACGCCACAGCACAGGCTCTTCCCAATGATCCCTAAGTGTAACTTTTCACCCAAAGGCAAAAGCACAGTAGGACCAAAGAACTTCTATTGCTGCATACTGGTTGTTAACATAACTGAAGTCCTCCGGTGACTTACCTGAATCTGTCTGAGGCTAGCACTCTCATTCTGACACTAAACTGGGAGAAGCCACTTCTCTTTCAATGAAAGGTAATGGAAAATTACTACTTCTTTCCCAGATGTTACCAGTTGTTTGTGTGTAGTTCTGTTTGGCAACAAGGCACAATCATTTTAGTCTTTGCTAGCCTTATATATGTGTACATGCACATATATGTGCACACACACTTGGTATGCTAAATTCGGAGAGATTCCTAATTTTGGAGACACTTTGGTGGGTGGATCGTTTCTGTCAGAATTTTCTTTGGTGACTTTTCTCCTGATTTAAAGTAATTCTGAGAACTTCCAGGAAAGAGGTGAAACCTATTCCACACTATATAACCCTCAGTACTTACATAACTTGACATAAGACTATTGTCTACCTAGCTCATTAGAAGGTAATTCCATGAAGGCAGGAATATTCCATGTTTTGTTGTTAATTGAATCCTAGGGCTAAGACCAGTGGTGGGAGCACAGTAAGCACTCAGCTTTTTGGGCCTTGGTATATCACTGGGTCCTCCAAACTCCCGGAGTGCTGACCCATTTCATCCTGTGACTCTAGGAGGGCAGAGGGCACTGTTGCTATGCACGCCGTAGAGAGCGGTAGCTATCAGAAACTGTGTACCGCTGAATGTTGTCCTTTCAAGAGATGACACTGAAATAAATGCATCAGAATTCTTTTGCAAAGTTCTTTCAGTTTAAATGGAAGTTTAGGAACTTTTAATTGTGTTGTTTGGAGACGATATTTTTGTTTTGTTTTGTTTTGTTTTTAAAAAAGAACTACCTAAAATTTCAACCTTTAAATTATTCAGCTTCCTTTTCTAATTCCCCTTCCCCCTCTGGAAAACAAAACAAAACAAAACAAAACAGAATTCCTCACCAAATGCTGACTAAAAAGCAGAAATCTTTTTGCCAATAAAACATATTTTGCTTACAACCCCAAAACAGACTGAAAATCTGCAAAGACTCTGTTGGCTTAATGGAAGCATAAAAGGTAAAAATCTAAAATTTTCATCTGTTGCAACATGTGTAGAACATGAGGATGCCATGGCAGATACTGCCCTGGGAAATTAAAGTGACTTGTTCAAGTTTAGCGTATCTCTTCTTTCTGGCTAACATTTGCTGAGTCAAATAATCTTTTTTACAAATTATCTCTGTCTACATTTATGGAGAGTCATTTGTCTCAAGTGTCCGGCGCTCTGCCTGCCCACCCTGGACAGACTCTCAACTTTCCACTGCTGGGCCATCATATTTACCCATATAAGTTCTGCATAATGATTTTTCCTTTGATATTCAAGTTGAACTATACAGAACTTAGTTAGAAAGAAGGCTGGTTCTCGAAACATTGGTGAAGTGGAAAAATCAGAAGGGATATTTTAGAAAGAGGTGAGGTATTTCTCTGCTGCTCAAGATTGTGTTTTTTTCCCTTGGGTCATTTGATGTGGAGAGTCCAAGGAGGAAAGCTTCCTGGCTCTTATGAAAACTTCACAGTAAGGTCCACAGAACTTCAGTGCCAGAAAGAACCTTAGACACATTCTACAGTCTAGCACAGCCTACTCACTTTATAAATAAAGAAACCGCAGGGCTTTTAAAAGGCCACAGGTAGTGAATGGCAGAACTGGAACACTAAAAGAGTATTAGTTAGGCACTCATTGCGGTGGCAAAACTCCAGCGTCACTTCCCAGGGTGCCAACTGCTCTGCCATTTTTGGTGGTGCTGGCCTTTCAGGAACTTTCTCCATGTACCATGGAGTTACAGATGTTGAGCTTCCAGCTTTAGGGGTTCCACTTATTTCAGAGGTGTGCCACCATCCAGTTGGACCAGATTAGAAAAAAATAAAACAAAAAACACCACGCTTGAAGCAACCAAGGGGAAGACAGAAACGAGCCAATCATTTTTGTTTTGTTTTTAGTGAATTCTGTGTTCACCTCAATATTAATGGAAATGCTGATATATTGGTTCCAGAGAATATTTTACTAATAAGTAAAAGTTTAATTGTGGTTTGAAAAATTGTGTTTTACTAATAAGTAAAGGTTTGTAGTTTGAAAAAAGTGCTGTTCTAGCACTTTGTTTCCTGGTAATAGCACCAGCCAGACTTTGCCTTTCATCAGATTTAATTTTTAATCACCTACCCCTTAAAATCGTAGCCTCCTGAGTAAAGGGCAACATGTTGTTCTCTTTATCATCTACTTTGTTTAGCACAGTGCTCTGCATAGGCTAGCTGCTCAAAAAATATTTATTGACTTGGCTCCTATCAGTGTCAGTATGCTTTCATTTTGATGCAGAACAGCAAGAGAGACGCAGCAACGAGATTCCTCTTTGTACTTTACAAGAAGTTAACTCCAGTGCTCAACAGTTATGATTCACAAACACTAGCAACACCCATTACAATTACATCACAGAAAGTTCTGTCCTGAGAAACTAACAAAATAACATCAAGTCTAAAAACAACAAGAGACTCATTTTGTTTTGTTCTTGTACATCTTTTCCTTTAGAGATTTACGTTTGCTCTATGAACTCTAAATGAAAATTCATGTTACTAGAAGTAAATATTTTAGAAATATTACTAAGTAACCAAAGGCTATTACATTCCCGATTCAGCACTATCTCTATGTTACAATGACATGTTTAAAATTCTTTACCAACTGGCGCTAAATCCTTAAGACATAATGTTTGAGATTTTTTTGGAAACACATACTAGGCATCAGAAACCACATGAAGCAAGAGCTTTTAAAATTTAAATCCCTTTAGGAGGCCGAGGCGGGTGGATCATCTGAGGTCAGGAGTTCGAGACCAGCCTGGCCAACATGGTGAAACCCTATCTCTACTAAAAATACAAAAATTAGCTGGGCATGGTGGTGTATGCCTGTAATCCCAGCTACTCGGGGGGCTGGAGCAGGAGAATCACTTGAATCTGGGAAGCGGAGGCTGCAGTGAGCAGAGATGGTGCCACTGCACTCTAGCCTGGGTGACAAAGTGAGACTCAATCTTAAAGAAAAAAAATAGTAAATCCTTGCCCTTTGCAGGCGCCAGCCACTCATAAGAGCAGAGGGAGGGCCTGTTAGCTAAATGATTAACTCAGGTATCTCACATGCAGACTTCTTGACTTCCTCAGTTTCTTGAATTTGTTAAAGATGATGTTGTATATCTTCACCAGCCATGATAGTGAAATGTTTGGATGTGACCTTTTTTTTTTTTCTTTGAGATGGAGTGTCTCTCTGTGGCTTAGGCTAGACTGCAGTGGTGCCATCTTGGCTCACTGCAACATCCACCTCCTGGGTTCGAGCGATTTTCTTGCCCCAGCCTCCCGAGTAGCTGGCATTATAGGCGCATGGCACCATGCCTGGCTAATTTTTGTATTTTCAGTAGAGACAGGGTTTCGCCATGTTGGCCAGGCTGGTCTCGAACTCCTGACCCATGATCTGCCTGCCTCAACCTCCCAAAGTGTTAGGATTACAGATGTGAGCCACTGGGTCCAGTCAGATGTGACCATTTTTATTTTAGCAGCTGAGTTAGATTTATTACTGAAATGTATTGGCATTTCTATTAGTAGTTTTGTCCAACCTGTACTTGGTTTACTGAGAACGGAACAGTCTTATCATCAAATAAGCCCACAGCAGTTTGTACTTTGCTTGGCACGACATTTCCCTCCTGGTGGTGCTGTTTATTACATTATGTCTTGTCTATCTTCTGCTCTCGTAATGTAATCAAATTTCACCTTTGATTCTCCTAGTACCCAATGACACCTGGACTTCACGTTCCAAAATGTTAATAAATGCATGAAAGGATAAATGAATACATGAATGAAACAAGCACCTCTTTGGCATGTTATTGTGTTAGTTACCACACAAATCAAGTCAGTATATTTATTTTTCACTTGCTCGCTAGGTCATTAATTTAGTTTTAACTGAGATTCTTCAGTATGCTAGACGCTGAGACTTTATGGTCAAAAAGAATAGCCCCTGTTCTCTAGGGGCTAGGAGCCTAGGGAGAAAAAGTCAACATAAGTGGTTCTAGGAATTTAGGGGCATAAACACACATGCTGATAAATATGTTAGATATATCTATTTAATAGAAAAAATAAACTCTAAACTAATACTATGAAGTACTGATGTCACTAACAAGCAGAGATTAAGAGCATAAGAAGACTATGAATAAGAATTGTTCCCGGTATCTCCTATTTGACTCCCACAGGATTAGAAAAGTCTTACATTAACTATCTATGAAGGGGATGGAGTTGTGGGATTGACTGATAGAACAAAGGGGGCTGTCAGCAGAAGAAAATTCTGGACACAGAGTAAGGCCTAAGAGAAGGCTCAAAGGAGCTATGAATTGGCTTACTTAAACTAAGGTGTTTTTGAGAATCTTGTCCACAAATAAAATTGAGCTGACAGGCAATGATATAAGGCGAAACTAAAGAAATGTAAATTTGAGGATACCTTAATGAAAAAGGTATTTTAATCTGGTTAAATTCTTGACCCATATCTTTAGTATACCATAATTAGATGCTTTTAGAAGTTCTCAATAAAAAGAGGACTTTGTACTTTTTAATGTTTTTCTAACTGAGGCTCTTTCACTTAATCCAACAAAGAAAGGAGGGAAAGACCTGCTTCTAAATGAGCACGTTAGAAACGAGAATATACGCACTCGTCTTTGTCCACCTTTTCCCGGAGCTTCTTTAGTTGTTTACTTTGGCTGAATTTCAGATTTTGAATTATGTTCTCGAAGTATTCATCTTCTTTGTAGTTCAACTATATTATATAAAAGATTTGGGGAGAAATATTAAAACCAATATCTTCAAAATTTTTGCTAAAAAACATAGGGGTTTTCTTAAATTATATCAGTCAATAAAGTTAACAGAGAGCATTAAAAAACTTACCAAAAAAGGATGTAGTTCCAATTAACCTAATTCTATTAGTATATCACAAGTCAGTACTCCAGCCAAATCACAAATTCAGTCTATTATTTTATGATAATCAAATGAAATCAAGTGTCAAACAAACCTCACATTAATGACATTAATCTTCACATAACACATATGGATAATACATTCTTCTTTAGTACTTACCATGTGCCAAGTACTGTTCTAAGTTCTTCAAATTATACATTATACTCATTCAATTCTGTTATACTAATAGAATCTAATATTATGCTCATTTAATACCGATGAACTAAGGGCTCCTATCCCCATTTTAAAGTCAAGGAAACTGAGATACAACTTAGTCACTTGCCCAAGTTTAAATGAGTGGTGGAACTGGGATCTGGAATCAAGGAACTTGGTTTTGAGTCTATGTTCGTAGCCACTACACTCCTGCTATAAGGACCCCTGGGGCTTCCAACTGTAACCAGATCATTTAAAAGAGAAAGTCAAGTTTCTTCTGCAAATGGAAAGAGAGAAGAAGGCAGTATGGCTTGCAAATCCCCATGCTAGACTAGTAATCAATGAATGAGGAATTACTGTCATCCCAGGATGTGGGCAAGGATCACTTCGCTGTCACCAAGGTATCATGGAGTTGTGGTCACCACAAAGTTAGCAACAGGACTTTCAGTTGAGTCTGAAATCAGCAGTGTAGTGAGTTTGAGCAACTCTCTGCTCTTTTAGCTGTTACATTACCAGGGCAGAACAAAATAGTTTTCAGTTCTCAAATATCAGGGTTTGTTTTGTTTTGTTTTTAAAATACAGTAGGCATGAACTGGTTTATCTAGTAGAGGAAAACTTAGAAGGTGGAGGAAAACTCGAAGCCTGTGTAAAACGTGATAAGGAGCTTGCCTGTTGTTCACCACCTTGATGTCTATCCCTTCCTTGATACTCTTTAAAGGACACCAGATTTTACTCACTGTTCTTAAAATGGAATATATGGAAACCAAATGAACAATAACCAAATATAGTCCTGGCTAATGAAAACAAAAAGGCTAAAACAAATATCATTCTGGCACCAGCGTTGCCAGCGTTGAAGGCTTTATATAATATGACCTGTGGTTTTAGGCTACTTCACATAATTTCAGGCACCCCATAGCTAAAAATGACACTACTATCAGCCCTAAGTATCAGTAGTCCAGAGTCTTTATAGAGACTTACCTCGAGGTACTCATTATTCAGTTTGTTATCATTTGAAACAATGTCATCAGGATAGCCGATCCTTTCTTTAATTGCTAAGGCCTATGAAAATTATAATATTGAATGTGAAGATGATTATGTAGCTTTCAGATACACACTTATAATCTGTCCATGACTAGCAATTGAATAACTTGATCCATACTGTTCATAAAACGAGTGTCTGACATTCTTAAACAGAGAACTTTGCAATGGATCTTTCCTGGGAGATTCAAGAACAAAGGAAAATTGGGTCTGAAATTGAGTTTCTAATGCCTTATCCTTACAGGCTGCAGCTTTATCAAGAAAACCAACATGAAAACTGACAAAACTCATTGTTCCACATATTTTGTAGTTTTATGAACTTTTTCTCTCAAAGGCTTTTTTATTTTTACAAGTTTTTAGAAGGAGTAATATTTAGAGCTTCCATTCTAGCAAGTTATAATTATCTTTCTGCCTCATTGATTTGGTTGAGAAAACAAATATGGGCTTATAGGTTTACTGCTAATATTATTCCTAAATATTGGTTCCTGGAGTTTTTATGTTCTCCTTTATTCTCCAAAGTCAGTGTACCTATCTTCTCAAGTTCAATAAATGACATTAATTAGGTAAGTGGAAAACAGAGTTTTCCTTGTTATTCCAGCTCATATTTATCATGTATTTACTACTATCTTTCTTTCTTTTTTTTTTTTCTTTTGAGACAAGGTCTTGCTCTGTTGCCCAGGCTGAAGTGCAGTGGTGCAATCAGGGCTCACTGTAACCTCTACTTCCTGGGCTCAAGTGATCTTCCCATTTCAGCCTCCCAAATATGCACCACCACACCCAGATAATTTTTGTACTGTTTGTAGAGACAGCATTTTGCCACGTTGCCCAGGCTAGTCTGAAACTCCTGGGCTCAAGCAATCTGCCTGCCTTGGCCTTCCAAAGTGCTGGGATTACATCAGTGAGCCACTGCACCCGGCCTATTTACCACTATTTCTAAAGTTCGTTTTAAATTATTTTAAAATGGTTTACTTTACTTATTTTATTATTTCATTATCACTTGTTTACTACTTGCTATTTCTATTTTTGTTTTATTTCTATCTTGGTTTTCTCAATGATATTTGACTTCTGATTCTACCATTTCATATCACTCTTAAATAATTTAATTAATTTAAAATTTTCATGAAGAGTTTAGCCTGTATCTCTGAGTTACATGGTTTGCCATCAAATGGATGTGGTTTTATCATAAATCTGTTACATGAGCCCAGGGTTTCCCCAGTCAGTGGATCAGACCTCATATGTATCACTGAAGTCACTGAAGCCAAACCCATTTTCTTGTAGGTTTGCCATCAGTCATGACAAACCAGCCCCCACTCAATGATACTTTATTTCCTGTAAGACATTTCCTTAAAGAGTGTGCTAAAGGATACAAATTCTACAGAAAGTATAAACTAGTACACACAAAAAAATTCATTGTCAAATACTTTGAGTAAATACTGTAGCAAAAACATTAAGCAAGTTTCTTTATTGCAGGACTTCTTACAATTAAAAATGGGTTAGATTATAAGGTTAGAATCATAAGTTATTATAAATGTCCAAGATGGAAAATTAATTTATCAATTTATTCACTCAACATATTTCAAGGGTCTTCCAAAGGCCACGCATGTTGTAAAGGACTGAGGATATAATGCTAGGCAATATTTTCTGTTCCCCCGCCCCCACCCATAAAGAGCTTATTGTAAACAGCAATGATAAGCAGTGAAATAAATATTAACTCCCAAGTATGATAAAATCACACCCTAGAAGCATGTAACCTAGCCTCGAGTGAGATGAGGGAAGCCTTCCTACGAGAATTGTATAGTAAACTCTTTTGACCATGAGCCTCTTGTGGAACAACTTGCGTGTTCAGTATTTTGTGACACCACTTTGGAAATGCTGATCCAGAACAATCCAACTGGCTTTACTAAGCAGAACCATGTCATGCACAGCTGTGACATGAAAGGAGCAAATCCAATCTGAATGTCTGAAGAGCTGGCCAGAGTGATGGAAAAATAGCAATACTGGAGGCTGAGGTTCTAGGCCTAACCCACTCAGGGCTCTTTGAGAGCTGAAAGAAGATAATCCTTCCATGTGATTTAATTCTAAAAGAAAACTAGACCAGAGGTTGATTATCTTATTAAAATACTTTTATTATGGTCTCCTCTATCAATCCAAAGAGTCTGCTTTTTCTGCCACCCTAACTACAGAGATTAGTCAGGATGCATGTGAATGTTGCTCATAAAGCATGTTCACAGTTTTCACAGGACATATTCCCCCTAGTTGTTATGTAATTATAAAGACAAATGATCACAGTAAATTTAAACCTAAGATTTCGTAAGAAATCTTAGACTTATTCTTATGCAAGAGAGTAAAAGTCTCAATAAAAGCTGCACCTTATGGGCAGGCAGGAATAGTTATCAAAAAGCTTCTTCAACATCTCTTTAATTATAGATCTTATAATGCACCACCTTACATTTGCTTGAACAGAAGCTTAACATTCTCACCTTGCTAGAGTATTGGTTGCAGAGATAAAAGATTCAAATTGTAGAAATACATCTTTACTCACAAAAACTCTTTCGGGAAATATTACATATTGAAAGAGCTTACAAGTTTTTATGCAATCTTTGATTATATTTTTTTTCCTAAATGTTTTTAAAGTTAATTTTTCCTATACAGATTTTTCTTTGCTGGTTAGCTGCTTGCTCTTTACCTTTTCTTCAGCTCTCTTTTTGGTCTCAGCATCCATCCAAGTGAGATCATCTAAAGTCTGAATAAAAACTTCTCGGATCTGTGCAATCAAATCCTCAACCTCAAATCAGAACAGAAGACAAATATAGGTCATTAATTCATTCTTTGTAACACAGATTTTTAAAAATAGAGCTACATGCTATCTTTGTATGACTTAATATATTAATAAATGTAAATTTATAGACAAACTGTGACCTAAGCTAACAAATATATGGGACCATTATATTTTAAAAGCAATATTGCTATTATCAACACTCTTGATTAAATAGGTCTTAATATATGCAATAAGGTAAAAATCAGTTTCAGAATGTAATGGTTTCACTATCATACTGGAAGAACTAACATAAAATATTAGGGTTATCATTACCATTAGTGGTTTAGCTAAGCATAAAGTAACATTTCAACAAATTCTTTCACCATACCATTAAGTTCCATGGTCTTCATTTTCCTAACAATGAAAAATAAAGCACATTTCTTACACTCCAAATGAATCCTGTTTTACTTTCTATGTTTTTAAGAGAATACTAATTTTGGGGCAATTTTGATAATAGAAGAGTTTATAAATGACTATATAAATAGAACATGTTACTGGGTACTACAAATATACTGCCTCTGGAAAACGGTGAGCTGGTTTTGGACTAGACAGTATTAGGAGCAGAAACATAACTAGACTCTTGGGGAAGGCAAGGGAAGATTTATTGGGAAACAATGGCATATTATGATTCAGAGGTTCTCTGCCTAAATTAATAAAATTTTAGCCACATGATGGAGAACTTAATCGCTCATCAATGTGAACAAACTGATAGTGTCCTATATAACTGACAATGTATCATTCTGAAAACATTACCACGTGTTTACTCTCTCCAGCAAATGCTGCTTCCACATAAAGCCTCCCCACAGCATTTTCCATATTCCCATTGACATAGTTTGCACAACGTCTCCAAGTTGCTGTTTCTGAGGTTGTACCATAAAGGGCCTATGGAAGAGGAAAAGGAAATGGCATTTGACCAGAAGGAAAGGTCTGGAGCATGTTAAGAGCACACATTCCACAAATGTCTCGTCTAAGTTCTTGAAATATTCATCACTTCTCCTCACAAGGCACATGTTCCTAGCCTATGATGAAATCTAATCCAAATGGATTGTTTACTTATATATGATCTGAAAACTAGGTATATTTTCAGTAGATGCCCCAGTAGAACTTTTTGCTATTACAAGTTAATATCATTGTAGAAAGCATTAGAAAAAAATACAACATTGTAACCACTGTACAAACATAAATGTGAAGTCATATTCAATAAATCTAATGGGGGAAATATGGTATATGAGAAAACACATTACTGCTTTTAAAGGTTTTAGCTGAACTCTGAGAACCTGTATGTGTATAGATTTAAGAATAACAGGATAACCTAAGCAAGGGAGATTCAGCATAATACCATTTTTGCATTCTTTAATTTAAAAAGATGTCTACATTTTATTTTTGAAGATAAAAACTGGAAATTTTAATCAATCAATGTTATTTTCTTTCCAAGACTCCAAGTAACATGTTTGCTGGAGTCTCTCCTTTCTCAACCTCTACTGCCTACTCCCCTCACCATAGTACCAAAATGGTGATGGTTTAAATAACAGAGGTATAGGCTAAGAAAAGGTCTTATTTAACTCCGGGTAGGGGTACTTTCAATAGACCACCCACATCAATATAGTCCATCTGTGTATATGTCCAGTGTGCAATGAGCACCTGAAAATCAAGTTAATTAAAATAGATAACCCTGAAATTACTTTTAACACAATAACAACAACAACAACAAAAATCAAGATGGTATTATTTCACGAACTGGTTAAATAACCAAATGTGACTCCTTACAGGACAATGCAATCATGGTGCCACATAGACCATCATAAGATGGTGAAGCCCATGAAGACTTATCTTCCTTGGCAACATATCCTAAATATGTGCAAGATAACCAACTTTGGCATTTTGTCCCTTCGCAAAGTTCACCATGTCCTAGCAGTGTACATGGCAAGCCTTCATAACCATGTATCACTTTGTGTTTTAAGTCTTAAGAAAAGAGAGATTTTTTCTTCACCTTGCGGAAAGCATTTCTGGACTCCTTGTAGGTTCGGCTGAGGCTGCTTACAAGATCCATTATGAATCTCCAGGACATTAAATTTTGAAGATCTCTGTATAAAAAAACCACCACCCAGCAACAGAAAAGATGAGGCTGCAAAGCTTCTGAGGAGTGATATGAAATACAAACTTTGAAGACACGGGGACTGTGACATACCTACCTGGCAGAATATTTGGTAAGAATGGGCTTAAGTTTGGTTAAATATTCTGGAGCATAAACAACCACATCTTCCTCATTTGTAATACTAATATTCACAGTTGACATGATTTCATTTGTGAAATTTAACCAGCTGAATGGCTGGAAAAAAGCAGGCATGAAACATTCAGAAATTGTGTATTTCTCTTCTTGGTTCCAAGATTCAGTTATAGTTAGAGGGTTGGACATTAAAGGGTGTCAGTTGCATCACATAATTATCACATTGATCAGTTTGATATTCACTTCGGATTCGTCCTCAACTGTTTCAATCAGTTTTTAAATAAAAACTAGTTCTTTAAATGATTATTTACATAGAATAATTAAACCAACCATTTAAGAGTAAAAACAAAGCCTTTAAGCTTAGGGAACATATACCTAGAAATTAGGCTTAATGTCATCTTCTTTGTCTAACCAATACAGAAATAAAAATATAATTTAAATTTAAATTTTAAAATAAAGCTTTTTTGGTTGATGCAAAAATGGAAACATGTATAAAGTGTTTATCTTTTAAAAATGGATATTAATAAACCATTCAAACACAGTAACACATCTCAGTGGAAATTCTATTACAGATGAAAACATACTGTTATAGCAGTGGTACAGTGATGTTATGAAGTCAAAGAAAACAGCATCTTTTCAATTATCAATATTGGCTCTACAGGCATGCCATGTTTACACTTCAGAAGCTAAGTTTGGAGTTGCCAAAAGATGAAATCTTGTCTTTCTAAATAAGAATTGATAATGTTTAAGACTATCAATATCTTAGGCTGTATTTCACACACACAAACACAAGCACACATCACCTACTGAGTATGGGGTGCTATGCTATGCACTTTTCTTCATTTCCTTTGGTGATTTAGGTCGTTCTTTCAAAACATATTTATTAAACACTTATTATATTAAAAAATATATGTAAGATATCTAACTCAATAATTTATGCCTTTGGAAAAGTCCTTGTTAACTAGAATTAGTGCCAAAGAGAATGTCATCGCTGAATGTGGTAGTTTGTAGATTTTCCCATGGATGCTGCTTCATTTCTTGGCTGTGTGCATCAACTAATACACAAGAATAAATGCATAGCCACAAAAAGAGATTATTGGATACTAGGTAAGGAAAAAGAAGTCAATTGTTGTTTATAAATGGAATCTATGAGAGAGATTTTCTTTTTATTTGTGTTCTATTTCTGAATTATTGTTCTGAACACCTCTGTAGATGGCCTTGATGAGAACATGGGAAGTTCTATGAATAAATTATCCTTTTTCAGAGTTAAAAGGAAATCTAGTGCTTTTATTGTGTGACTGTCCAAGTCTGATGACTATATAATGGCCTCTCAGAAAGATCTTCAGTTTTAGTATTTTCCAAACCCTTTCCTATGGGAGTTTCTAGTATTGTATAGCTGCCTTAAAAGGAATTTTACCAGCTGAGAGAAGTGTCTCACACCTGTAATCCTAACACTTTGGGAGGCTGTGGCCGGCGGATCACTTGAGCTCAGGAGTTTGAGACCAGATTGGCCAAACCTCATCTCTACTAAAAATACAGGAATTAGCCAGGTGTGATGGTGCATGCCTGCAATCCCAGCTACTTGGGAGGCTGAGGCAGGAGAATTGCTTGAGCCTAGGAGGTGGAGGTTACAGTGAGCCAAGATTGTGTCACTGTACTCCAGCCTGGGCAACAGAACAAGACCCTGTCTCAAAAAAAAAAAAAAGAATTGAAGTCCCATTTATTTCAATAAATAAAAACTTGATGAATTTTAGAAAGAGTATTTCAATGTTATAATTTAGAAAATGGCACAATAAGAGAGCACAAAAAACTTACCACTTACCTTCCCATTGATCTCTAATGAAAAGTTACTTTGGAGCTGGGCCAATGTCATCTTGTTATAAAGAAGCATCGGATCATTTCGATCTTCAGGTTTAGCCGTAGCCTATGGATTTAATTTTTAATCACTATTTTAGAATTAAGAATTCTTTAGAAAAATATAACTATATTTGAGGGTAAAATATAGGATAGATATAACATAATTTAAGTCTTATTCTGTACTTGTTTTTGTAGTTTGTCATTTCAAAAAAAGTGAAATGTAAGAGATTTTTGGAGTATATTTATTAAGAATTATTGAGATTTGGCTGTGGTGTCAAGTTTAAAATTTTTAAAAAATCTTTCTACATTTTGACAACTGCCAAGCCATATAAGCAATATTTATGAGCTATGGCTAAAGGCCAGTTCAGTTATGTCTGTGAATGTTTCATATTTTAACTTTCTTTGATATAGTCATCTCCAATTTCTCTCTTAAATACTCTTTCTCCCATCTTCACCGTTACCATTCAGTGTCCTAGTTAAAATTTAGCAAGGAAAAATAAGTGCCACTGTTTCTACAAGAATTTATGGCAAGTAACACAGAAAATTCCTGGTAGAGAGCACAATTTGGTTGCAAGTTATCTGAGAGTGGCAACATCATGGACCTTCCTTTGTGACCGTTCTCCTACCCTGCCAGACCAGTTTAGTGTTCTACATGCAGCAGCATCCAATTTTATTTCTTTCACTGAATTAAAAAAAAAAAATTGCAATAACAACTCCCCAACTAGTGGCTGAAATAAGGAAAAGCAATTTTAAGTGAGAAGAGACAAAAGGTAAAGGTTTAAAATTGCAATTATTTCTCAGTGACTATGGCTCCAGTTTCCGCTTTAGGTCGACTTACCTATTCATGTAATGAAAACAATTATTTATTGAACATGTCCTACGTGCAACACTATGCTGGATTTTGTTAGAGATGCATAAATCATTCAACAATGGCTAAGGCCATACCAATCTAATACGAGAGTCTAATACGAGACTGAAAATATAGACACATAATGCTGAGATAAGATACAACAACTACAGAGCTGATGCTGATCAAAGGAGAGCATGGTCTGGGAAGGTGCAAGTGGCAAAAACTCAGAGCAGGAAACATTTCTCCTCTAGCAAGTCTGTTTCCAACACAGAACCACATGTAACCCATTCAAATGCCATTCATTCAGTGGCCCCTCCAAGAACAGCCTGGTTCTGATAGGAGATTTTTGGTTTCACATAGCCCCAGGAAAGCTAAAATTGCCCTCCATGATCTTGACTCTTCAAGATTCTGATGAGCTTACATGGCAGGGGCAAGTATAGGGAGTCAGGGATGCAGGTTGTCGTTTGCAATGACAAAGAGAACTCTGTGGGTCCTAGACTGACTCTGACCATGGGTTTAATCAATAACCTGGATGCTGTTTATACTCAGAGACTGCAGTGCCCTATCAAAGAATCATCAGGGAAGAAAGTGCCAACTCAGACTCCAAGGGTTGACCTAGAGCCAGAAGAAATTCAGGAATACACTCCTTGGGCTTTGTTGCGAAATTATTGTCTTATCCTCTGTCAGCTCAGCAGCCTGACAATTTGAACTCAGTGGTATCACATTGCCACATGGCTATGTTCAGGGGTTTAATACTTCTTAGCAAAGAAATAGAGACAATCTCTGTGATCACTTTAAACTTTAAAATAAAGTAACATTCTATACATATCTAAACTAAAACAGCTTTGCATTTGCCCTGAGTCTGAAGGGCATCTAACAACAGTTTGACTGTAAATGGTAGAATTCTGATGAAATCCACTTATAACAGGCAATTAAGTGTTTCTAGTTTAATATTTGTCCAATTTAGTGTGTCTTTTAAATGTCAGGAACTCAGTTTACTATAAAATTCTTTAGTTTCAAAGGTTCTTTTGAAGTCAATGATCTATTAACAAGCCATGCATTTTTACTACTTTGTTAAAGTGCTGTACCTTTTACTCTTAAAGTATGATAGAGAGGGGAAAGAAAAAAAAAGCGGTTGACATTATTCAGTATATCAGAAAAAAAAATGCGTTTTACATTGGCAATTTCTTTTTCCAATTCCATAACTTTATTCATTTCCAAAGCAAGCTGGTTTTCATCGATGGGCAATCTTTCTTCCTGACGAATCAATCTGGCCACAGAAATCATAAAATCCACATATGCTGTACAAGCCTGCAAGAAATAAATAGCACTAAACTGTTGGAGAAGCTCTAAATATTCATCATGGTACTTAAAATTTATTTTCATTTCAATATTAATCTTTGGTAATAGATAACCTTAGTAAAATAAAAATCCTTTTCTAAATACTTAAAGAAATGACCTGCACAGATTCTTAGACAGTCTATATCTTTGAATTAGAGCTTAAAGGAGAGCAATGAGGTATCACTTTGAAAGTACTAAGTAATGTATAAGCACTTGGTTATGGAGACTTTGTAATTTTAAATTTTCAATAAAGTTATTTTGCCTTAATTAGAATGAGTTGCAAAACACTTGATAAGCAATAACATATACTAATTTTTTCTATGAACAATAATACGTTTCTTTTTAAATTTTATTTTTTATTGAGACGGAGTCTCGCACTGTTGCCCAGACTGGAGTGCAGTGGCGTTAGCTCACTGCAACCTCCTCCTCTAGGGTTCAAGTGATTCTCATGCCTCAGCCTCCCAAGTAGCTGGGATTACAGGCGCCCACCACACCACACCCAGCTAATTTTTTGTATTTTCAGTAGAGACAGGATTTCAGGCTGGCCTGAAACTCTTGATCTTCTGATCTGCCTGCCTCGGTCTCCCAAAGTGCTGGGATTACAGGCATGAGCCACCGTGCCCAGTCATAATAATTTATTTCTTTACCAAATCTCTTTTTCTCAGATTTTCTGTGCTCATATATAATCATTTTCTCAACTATTCATGGAAAAATGACCATAAACTCATATAATAAAATCAGACATCTTTTTATCTGTCTCCTTGAGTCAAGCAGTTTCTTTTTTATGAAGCTGTGTTGTCAGGAGCTCCACCAATACACACCTGTAGGTTTTAATTCCATAAATAGCTCCTGTTACTGTAAACTTTCACTATAAGACACTATAGATTTAGATATTCGTTTTCTTCTAATAACTCAAATTCTTTATATTTTATCTTCACATACATCTTAATTTGCTAAACTACAGAATAGTTGTATAACTAACCTTTTACAGAACATGTAAATGCCTTATTCAAGTCCGTAGTGAAAGAACACTAGGAAATAGAGTCCCACTTTCGTTAGGTTTGAACCAATTGCTATTTATTAGCCATTATTACCTATTGGCAACTAAAATACATTACAATTCCACCTCATTTTAAAATTTAGTAAAGCAGTCAATTGTGATTATGGATAGGTGAGATTTCTATGCTTCAAAGACTTGTTTGCAGGGTAAATACAAAGAAAGGCCATAAAGTGTGCTATAATGTGCTTTAACATTTCCACAGTTTTAAGAATATTTTACATCCTTACTGAACAATTAGAAGTGAAAGGGTCATCCTTATATTCACTGTGAGTGCAAAAGTACCTCTAAATGTTGGGTACTTATGGACATAGAGATGGCAATAATAGATGCTGAGGATTACCAGCGGGTGGAGGGAGAGTGGAGCAAGGGTTGAAACACTAACTATCCGGTACTATGCTCACTACCTCAGAGGCCTGCTTCCCTCCAACAGACTGCAAACATAGTCACGCAGCCATTTCTGGGCACTGGAAATAAAAAATAGCCCCCAGTCGAGCAGGACGCTAGAGCAGGAGGAACATGGGGCCTAAGAGGACCTGAACTCGGACCAGCATAGGGACCATTTGCAGCTTTCATCAGGTTATTAATAAGAACCTGAAGATTTGTACAACTTCTTGTATAACTTCTAAGGTTTATTGCATGCTTGGGGGGCTGATTCTAGTTCTTTTTACAAACTGAGTTCAGTTGATCTCAAAATTTCTCTGTCATATTCACTAAATCTCATGTTTAAAAGCTCCCTTTTGTTTTCTTAAACACAGATAACTGAACTGAGTGAAACCTTCTGACTATTAGTCACCTGGTGCCCAGAAAGGACAAAGCAAGGTCAGCAGTTTCCCTTGCAAGCTTCGTCTTATCATGTCATAGTTGTGTTATGCAGTGAGACAAGCTCCGCTACGTATCACCGAGGCACGTATTGGCTGAGCAGTTTAAAATACACAAACTGTTTCCCTATAATGATAGAGCCACCTACACAAGATTATCTCAGGTCTGCTCAGATTTCTCTACCTGACTTGCCACCATCTGAGTCCATCATTATCTTTCACATGAATTACCATGTGGCCTTCTCTGATCTCTCTGCTTCCGTTGAAACACATTCTACAAACAGCAGTCAGAGATGGTTTAAGCAAGCCAAATTGAATCACCCATGCCTTACCCAAGTGACTTGTTATTCTATCACCTTGATTTATTTTCTTAATAACACTCACGATTTGTCTCATTTCCTTAAATTATTTACTTGGTTATTGATTGTCTATCTCTTCCCATTAGGACATGAGTTTCATGAGAACAAGGACCTTGTTTCCTTGGAATCGCTACTGCCTAGAAAAGTATTTGTCACATAGCATAAGCTCAATGAAGATCTGTTGAATTAAAAAACAATGAAGTTAAATTGTAAATATATTAAGTTTCTCTCACTTCCTATTTCCTCGGAACTTCTATTCTTAGCTCAAGTCCTGAACAGTTTCTCTCAGCTTGTACATTGGGTAGGTGGACAAAGAAAATCCCATGTTGTTAAGTCTCTGTTCGAGCTTGCACCTGCTCATCTACAGGATGGCCAATCTCAGCCTGTGCTCTTTCCCAGGTACGTACAATTTGGAGACTTCTCCTGGCTTTTCTGATCTAGGCGCACAGACTCTGGGTCATCACTTTCTGGCTTCAGTCCATCATGCCCATGTTCCAAGTCCTCTATCCTTGTCCCTAAAATGTCTCCATTTTTATGAACCCCAGATTTTGTGAAGGCTCTAAACTTCTTTATAACTCTGGCTTCTCCTCCCTAGCCATGCCCGGCAGCAGTATACCCTGTAGCTTCTACTCTCCAGTTCCTTCCCCACCTCCCTATGCTCTCAAACTCTAGCCCCAGTGGTTTTCTCACTTTTCTTTTAGTCCTGAAATGCTCTACTCAAAGAAATATTTTGTTGATGTATAAACGCACAAGTAAAATAAATCATAGTGGCTTTTGAAGTGTGTGTATATGTGAGGTGTTTCTGCACAGAGCCCTGTAAGTGGCACACACAAAGTAGTCCTTAGGGTTGGAAACCACTAACCTCACTTATTTCTCCTTCTGAGACAAACACCAGTACAGAGCATAAACATATCTATTATCTAATTATGCTTAAATATTTTGGATTCCTAACCTTCAGATTTCTTTATGAAGGAGAACAAAGATAACAATTGCTCTTGATACGCTAAGAAGGTAGAGAAAGGGAAGATTTGAGACCAATTCCAATTCGCCCCCAATACAGAGTTCAGACTCTTCTGAAGGTGGGTGATTCCTTAAAAAAAATAACGTCCTCATTCCTCTCAGTGAATCAATATATAAGAACTTTCTCACATGAGGGGGCTGGTTGGTTCCATTTAAAAATTTTGTGAAGGGGCATGGTTATGTTTATGGGCCATGTGTCTCTTTCGTATTGTTTTCCTAGCATAGAAATTTGTACCCCTGTAAGGAATAGAATTGTTTTGAATCTCACTACTCTGTTTTTTGAGGTAGCAGTGTGTCATTAAGTAATCTCTTCAGATAATCAGAATACCTCAGAACTCAGGTTCTACCTCTTTAACAAAGATATATCACAAGAAGTTCCTTGATGAGAATATTTTGAGAACAGTTTGTTAGGAATGGCAGACACGGTGAATGTGGGCCCCTTTCTGAGATGATGCAACTGTTCCATACCACTTTTCCTTTCTCGATTGTAATAATAATCAAATATTACAACACAAAAATTCCATTATGCGGGTATCCAAAGCAAAAAAAAAAAAGGATTTCTGTAAAGTGAAATGATCTGTCTTAGTAATTATAGGGGCTATTTTCATAGTTGATAAGGAGTTCGGTTTTAAGATTATGGAAGATGATTCCTCTGGATGACCTGGATTATCCTGGAAGGAAGGATCAAAGAAGACCTGGGGAAATGGGCTGAGTTAATACTCTGATTAAGGAGACCTATGATTAGAGTACTTTTGACTGACGAGGGAATGTGACCTTCCCTGATCCTCAGCCTCTGAGGCATATCTGCAGAAGATAGACCCCACACTAAAGTTTTAAAATTATAGGCTAAAGTGATGTGCAAGGAAGCCAGACTTCTCTGGTCTAAAAACATCTTTCTTTGACAAAAAAAAGTTGGTGACCCTATGCCAATTCTCAAAACTTCTCTTAGTTATCTTCAATAAAATAATGTAAATTGCAAGTGCATGATACCCATTGATTGTATAAATACACCTCAGCAAACTGAGTTTAGCAAAGAAATAACTGGGGATTGAAAAAAGGCAAGAGAACACAGAGTTTGTAAAATGCTCAAGAAATGTATGCTATTAGCTGTTGATGCCCTAAAGCTCATGTTTCCCAGAATCAAGGGAAGGAAATAAGAAGGGCTTCCAGAAGATTGGGTTCTTCTTTCTTTTGTTTCCTCTCTTCCCTGCCATCTTCCCCCTCAATCATTCATTCACTGATTCTGTAGTATTTAAGGACCAGAAACTGAGGTAGGTATCAGAAAAAGAGCAAAGGGCAATGAGACACAGCATTGTTTCCATTTAATTTACAGTTTTATAGAAAAAAAAAGACATTAAATAAGAAGTATACAGAAACCTAGGTGCCAGGAAAACTATATTAGAGGAAAGAGTGTGGGCAGGTGGTGTGTGTGTTAGGGCGGGGAGAGGGGGCAAGTTCTAGGCAAAGGGAAAAGCATATATAAAAGCCTATAAGGGAGAAAATCATTAAAGCCCAATGATACACTGACATTAACATTTCTTCCAGATTTATAACTCCTCTACTGAAGGTAAACTTGTTATTCTACACTTCTCACCATTTTTTGTTCATGAAGCAATAAGACACAAGACAGAAATACTTAAGGTGGTTGACATCTTTCAAAGATAGCAGAGTAGTGGAAAAATTAGAATTAACTTTTATTTGATAACTTGCTAGAGATGCAGGGGAAACTGAGGGATTGCAGGGGGTAGGGATTTGGAGAGAGTAGAAAATATCATGGGAAAAATAAGGATAACATTGGAATTCTTACTGTAACAACATACACTCTCACCTCCATGCCCAAAAGAATGGATGTAAAAAGAGGGAGAGGGTGCAGAAATATTCAGATAATTACCCATTTCTGGGATGACATGTAGCTTTTATTTTATATGCAACTCCCTTCCACTGAAAGGAGATTGCTTACAGCTTGGAGCACTGCCTTGAGAAGAATTCTAAGATCTCAGGTTAGCAGGAAAGAAGGATGTCACCAAAAGTACATAGTTGTGGAAGAGGAGCGAGGCAGCAAGCATGGTGCATGTTTGCTAGTCTGATTCAGATTGTTGAAGAGCACCTGATTTAAGCTGAGAATAACTTCCGGGCTGTAAGTACCAGTGCAGGTGAGTTTCCTCTATCATTTGCTCATTCAAAGAACTCTACTAGTATGAAGTACCAACTCTTAAGAGATTGTAATAATGTAATAGAATGAAGAAGACAGAAGGAGCAAAATTTGCCACTGTACTACTGTTTTGCTGAGTGTTGAGGGCAAACTTCTGAGCCTCAGATTTCTCACCCATAAACTCTATAAACATATTACTGATTCTAGATTTGATCACCACTGTGTTATTTGATCACAAATACAGTATTTCTTAGATCAGTGGATGTAAACTGTGGCAGAGTCTGCTAAATGACATTGGTATATGTGCTCCTCATCTTTTAAATGATACGACCTTCCTCTCTGCCAATCAGGTTTTAACAAGGCACAGACATGGCCATTCTGCTCAAGACTACATTTTCCTGCCTCGTTTATATTTAGTTGTGGCCACATGACAATGTTTTAATCAATGGAAAGTATGCAAGTTTTGCACCATTTACATAAAAGTTAACTATTTGCCTACCACTTCCCTCTTTTCTTTTTCCTGTGGCTTGACATGTGAACAGGGCACTGGCGAACCAACTTTGACCAAATAGACTAAGAAAAACACCAGAGGAGGCTGATGTTAGAGCAACAAAATCAAAGAAAGCTGGCTCCCAGACATTCCCGTGGAGCAGAGCTTCCTGCCTCATCTAGACGGCCTGTCTACTTCTGGACTGGCATGACAGATAGAAGTAAACTTCTCTCTTGTTTGAGCTACTGTATTTGTATTTTTACTGCTGTGGTTTAGCCAAGACTAGACTAATATGCAAAATCAAGTGCCTACGGGAGCTGAGAAGTCAATATAAATCAATGAATCGTGTTGATGAGGACTGTTCAAACCTGGAACAAAAGCCCTTTCTTTTTTTTGTCTTTTTCTTTTTTTTTTTTTTTTGAGACAGAGTTTCGCTCTTGTTGCCCAGGCTAGAGTCCAATGGTGTGATCTTGGCTCACTGCAACCTTTACTTCCTGGGTTCAAGTGATTCTCCTGCCTCAGCCTCCCAAGTTCCCAAGTAGCTGGAATTACAGGCATGGGTCATCACGCCAGGCTAATTTTGTATTTTTAGTAGAGATGGGGTTTCTCCATGTTGGTCAGGCTGGTCTCGATCTCCCGACCTCAGGTGATCCGCCTGCCTCAGCCTCCCAAAGTGCTGGGATTACAGGCATGAGCCACCGTGCACAGCCAACAAATGCCCTTTCTAAAAGGAGCAACCACAACACCACTCTGGCCAATTGCTGCCATATAAGAATGCAAGCTAGGGGCTCAAATTCTACTAATTTACTAAGAAATCTGGATTCTCAAATGAAATCTTTCAATTTTGTAAAATATTGGCAACTAATTCAAAATTTAAAAAAATCCAAAACACTACAGGTTAAACAAAAATGCTACTATATCATATTCGAGCCAAAGACTGCCAGTTTGTGACCTGTCTGAGATTATGGGATAGCATTGAGTATAAAATGCATGAATACAATATCTTAACACTTGGGAAAAAAAAAAAAACTTTTACTGCCTTAAATATATACATTGACTGCCAGGTATACCTTAATATCAGAAATATTAAAATGTAAAAAATAGTATGTATTGTAGGATTTGAAAAATTTGATATAAGAACACAATCCTAAATATGAAAAGCATCCCAGTTGATGGTGATAAAAATGTACAATAGTGAAACAAAATTCCTCAATCACTTTCAAATCTGTAACAGAAAGCAGCTGCATGGCTCTTAAAGCCAGTAGCTGTACCCCACACAGTAACTAGATTGTACTGAACCCAAATATCCCACACCCATGTATTTATCTGTGCTATTAATTGTAGCCTTTGATAACAGATCTTTTTCTTCATTTCAGTGTTGTGCAGTCATTCAAAAAGATACCTTACAGTGAATTCATTCCATATTATTTGAACTTCATAATTAGGCAAAATAAATGCCAATCATAAACATATTTAGCTAGTAATTTAAAATAAAATGTAATTTTAGTCACATCACTACACTGTGAGACATTAGGATCATCAAAGATAATTTACTTTTGAGCTACAAAATAATTATAAGAAAAACCTTTGTAGAACCAACACCTTTCCCCAATATCTAATAATGTGTAAGATTACTAGTTTTGTCTCCTGTTGTTCCTTACTTCTGTGAGAAGAGCACGTGAGCCAGGGCCCATACCTGTAATTCCAGCACTTTGGGAGGCCGAGGCAGGTGGATCACAAGGTCAGGAGTTTGAGACCACACTGGCCAAGATGGTGAAACCCCGTCTCTACTAAAAATACAAAAATTAGCTGGGTGTGGTGGCGGTCGCCTGTAATCCCAGGTAATTGGGAGGCTGAGGCTGGGAGAATTGCTTGAACCAGGCAGGCGGAGGCTACAGTGAGCCAAGATCATGCCACTGCACTCTAGCCTGGGTGACAGGACAGAGCAAGACTCCATCTCAAAAAAAAAAAAAAAAAAAAAAATTGAGTACGTGAACATCAGCCCAAGGGAGACAAGGTTGTGAGACAATAAGAAAGCACTCCAGAACATCCAAACGTCCACTATGGGATATGATGCCCACTGGCTACCTGGCCAATGTTAGAGTCACAAGGTAGCTGCAAAAGTTTGTCTGAGCCCAATGCCACTACCTGCATGGTTCTCTGAAAGTCAAATCAGATGGTTCCAGAAGGATGCTACATAGTGTATCTCTCACTGACCCTCTGGTCCTCACCAGCACCACCCTAGACCATGATAAATCTGCTCATTTTTAAAATAATGCAGTTTACAGGTGGATTAAAATACTTTAAATTAATTTTCAAAATAGATCATATGTTTTAAATACTAAAAACCAAGATACAAATAAGGAATTTCAAGTTTCCTGGTTTTGTAAAATACCTTCATTCATTCTATTGAGAATGTTCATTCTATCACAGACAGCTCACTATTATGTGTGATTTTAAGTCCCTGTCATGAATGAAAACTATCAGAGGGCTAAATTTGATTTTGGCCTTGTTCGTTACTTATAGGTTTACACCAGATGGTTCTGTAGTTTGGTTTTGGTTATTTTCTTTTTCTTTTTACCTCTTTATAGATTCCAGTGCATTCATAGTAATCTCTAGAAGGGAGGCCAAGTCGAGGTTGGTCAATCTATAAAAAATATACATGAAAGAAAATAAATCATTCAGCGAATATAGAAAAGTTAGAAAAATACAAGCATGCCTATCTATGTATGTGACAGATCCTACTCTTGCTGTTTATAGGGGTAACCATCAGACACTGGGTAAATACCTAGTTAGGAAATGGTTTCTACACTACTTGTAAGTGTTATACTAATGGGCAGTTAGATAATCTGGAGGATTGTGCTGCAGATATTTAAGGAAAATAAAAGAAAGTGAACAAAAGATTTACTGGGAGGGCTTTTTAATGCAGAGCAGAAGGTGCAAGTTAACAAAAACATGTTAGATTCCAGGATGTGGAAATTTCTAAATTACATATTCACAGATTTCCCAGCTTCCGGAGATTCTAATGTGCTCCCCTGGGAACATTTTCATCTGCTCCCACCCTTAGTTGGGATCCCCTTTCATTGGAGGGAGTGGGTTAATAGTCTTCAAGTTGATTTGGATGGATGGGGAGAAAGGGAGGAGAAGTGGAAAACCTCTAAGGTAACTCCAGAACAGTTTAGCTTATGTAACTTGTGCCAGAAAATGTTTTTTAAGATTCTCTACCCTAAGGGAATGGAGGCGACTTCTCCATGGTTCTCCCCAAAGCTGCTCTGCTCAGAAGAACCTCAGTAGACCCAGATAGCAGTTAAGGGTATGAAAGATGAAACTCAGTTCCACGCTAATGTGTCTGGTCCATCTATAATACCCAAGTGAGAGCTACCTGGGCATACTTGCAGCTTTGCGAGATTGTTTCTTACTCACTGCATGGCAACATGAGTGTGGAGGTGAAACAGAGCATTTCTGGGTTAAAGAGAGAATCCTAGCAGCTGTGGAGGGCCTAGGCCAATACAAAAGAAACAAAATCCAAAGAACTGGTATGGAAAGAGCCAGAAGATATCTCCACCTGAAGGGCCCTGATCCTTCCCCATGCCCTGGCCCTCAAGGTGATCCTGCAAGGAGAAAGTTTCAGAAGAGAAAGAGTCCCCTGCAGGAGATTTGGGTTCAATTCCTTTCATGATTTTAATACAAATGACCATAAAGGTTCATGCAATAGTGACACAGATATGATTAGGTGATTCAGTAACCTGCAATTTTTGGTATAATTCCTTATACAGGACACCAAGAAAAAAAAAAGGAGGAAAGAAAAACTCTAAATTTTTCAGTACATTCCAAACATATTCATTAATCTAGTCTTAGGTGATATCTAAACCAAATTGTTTACATTTTAAAAAATACAATAAATCCATTTTAAAAGAAAGGCATGGCCGGGCGCGGTGGCTCAAGCTTGTAATCCCAGCACTTTGGGAGGCCGAGACGGGCGGATCACGAGGTCGGGAGATCGAGACCATCCTGGCTAACAAGGTGAAACCCCGTCTCTACTAAAAAAAAAAAATACAAAAAAAAATAGCCGGGCGAGGTGGCGGGCTCCTGTAGTCCCAGCTACTCCGGAGGCTGAGGCAGGAGAATGGCGTAAACCCGGGAGGCGGAGCTTGCAGTGAGCTGAGATCCGGCCACAGCACTCCAGCCTGGGCGACAGAGCCAGACTCCGTCTCAAAAAAAAAAAAAAAAAAAAAAAAAAAAAAAAAAAAAAGAAAGGCATTTTTTTTTTACCTTTAGTTGAGATAAAAGTACAGATATTCTTTAGCGAGGAAAAAAAATTATGTTTAAAATCCCTTTTCTATGTTCTTTTTGAAAGCAAGTATTATTTTTTGGTTTCCAGACCTGCATTACTTCTATAAACAAAAGCATGCTCCTTTCAAGTACCATAAAAAGAAATTAGGAACTTTTTCTGAAGAGGAATGGCCTGGAGCCCTTCTTATCATTTGTTTTGTGAAGGGAGAGGTATCTAAAACAGAGGTAGCAGAAGCAAGAGGTGAATGTCTAAAACACAGCGTTAAGAAAATATTTTCAAAATTGGGACTCCAGGTACTAGGGACAGAGCATGAATATACTACCTCCTTGCTTATTCAATTCAATTGAAAATAGCATTATTTCTAAATATCAATAACAACAATGTGTGTGGGAGTTTTATTACAATTTAAAGGTAACTTTAGTTATTTGCCACACAAACTTACATGAATTACATGATTCACAGAATTCTTATCATCAGTGCCAACAAACAAATTAATAAGGACTTTTTTCCCATATTTAGAATTCAGTTGTGCAATAGCTTTTTCAGCTGTCCAAGAAGCACCTAAAGCAATAAAAGATAAAATATATCTTTAGAAGCTTTAGTTCATTAACGATATTATAGTAACATAGATTTTACGTGGAAATTATTTTTTTAAGTAGGAAAATTGCCTTACCATATTTTTGCTCCCAGTTTTCTGTTGCTACTGGCCACCCATATATATCTGGTAACAGTTTCAGAAGAGGTTCTCCACCTCTGCTATCAATAGCAGCTTTTGAAAACAACAAACATAAATTCAGTTAGAAATCTAGGCATAGTTTGGCACCAATATATGCATACTCCTAACGAAATCAAATGAAGAGCACTTACATTCATTTATACAAGACCTGTACAATGTTTTTGCTTTCTGCACTGCTACTATATCTTCAGTTTTGGGTTCTTGAAGGACATCTGAAATAAGGACATTTAATAAAATGCATCAACATAATTGCTTATTTGCACTATGCAAGCATAATTGTTCATTTGCAGTAATTAACATTTGCAAAGGGAATTCAGTTAAAAAGAAAAAAAAACCTCGCTTTTCTGGAGGTACATTCATTTCCTCACACAAGTTCCAAAACCTTATAGGAAAAACCAAACCCCTTACCGGATTATCAGTCCTAGCACAGAACTGGGAGTCAGTTTAATCAGCCAATTTAGATGAAAGTCCTTTTGACTAGATTATCTTTTTTTTAATGAACAGTGATGCATACTGCTCTGCAATAGGTAACAGTTACTTTTCTTGAAATTGAGATTAAAAAGAAAACAATAACACAGAGGAATTTGGAATTTAGTATGAATAGTTCTTTTGAAGGCTAGAAAATAATTATCTTTGTGTGACTGTACTGTTCATGCTCCAAATGAATGAATTGAATTGTCCTACTTGTTTCAACGTTAAAAAGTAGCAAAAATTGTTCTTCTACAAAATAACTTCTAGAAGAGGGGAGAACACAGAACAGAGGATAGGAGGGACTTGTCTAGATTTCTTAACTTCCCAGGGAGACAGTCTTAGCCAGGTTAGAATCTACCTATGCTGGGAAGGCAAATCTTGGTAACATCTTACAGTAACTTTAACACAGGGTTTGGGTAGGGAGACTACAAAAGTAGGTTTCTGCGTCAATCATTTAATTTTTTTTTCTTCTGTAAAATGACATAAAACTACCATCTTGGGTGGGTATAGTGGCTCACGCCTGTAATCCTAGCACTTTGGGAGGCCAAGGCTGGTGGATCAACTGAGGTCAGGAGTTCAAGACCAGCTTGGCGAAAATGGTGAAACCCCGTCTCTACTAAAAATGCAAAAATTGGCTGGGTGTAATGGCAGGTGCCTATAATCTCAGTTACTTGGGAGGCTGAGGCAGGAGAATCGCTTAAACCTGGGAGGCAGAGGTGGCAGTGAGCCAAAATAGCATCATTGCACTTCAGCCTGGGTGACAAGAGCAAAATTCCATCTCAAAAAACAAACAAACAAACAAACAAACAAAAACCAAACCTGCCATCTCTAGGGATGACACAGCTTTATCATTTGCATACCTACAAATGAAAACAGGAATGCTAAGAGATGTCAGCATATTAATTTCGGTGTCCGCCCCTACCAAAGTGACTCGGTGGTGGCACATAAATCCTGGAAGGATTATTAACTTTTTAATCTTCTGTGACATTCCTTGTAATGGCTAACAATTGTATATTTAAAAAATGAACATATTAAGAGAGAAATCTTTGATGCACAGACACACCCTCTACTAACCTTTCAAAACGACTTCTAGTTCATCTCTTAAAATGTCAAAGTTGCCGTAACGGGAGCTGGTCTCAGGAATGACATTGCGTTTCAACCAGCCTCCGCAGGCATATTTGAAAAAGTCTGCACAAGGCTCAGCGGTGGCATCCATGTTTTGGATCAGTCGAGCAGCTGCAAGAGCAAAGAAAACACTAGATAAAATGATGGGTTCATTTCTTAAGAAGCTTAAAAGGAGAAAAAGGCTTATTGCTCCCTTTTGATTGCATCCATTTGTCGTATGCTCCGTTTTCTTTTTTATATAAGTCAATTCAGGTGGATGAGGAATACTATCTGTGCATAGTTCTCTTTTCCTTCCCTATAGTTGGTTCGTTTTATTTTGAACTGTGTGGGTCCTTCCACCCTGGGTCCCACAGCCTTCCCACCCCACCCCCGAATCACTAAGTTTTCTGGGTAGTTCCTATCTCAGAAGAACAAAGAATAGAGGTCTACTCTGAGTTGGCCATCCTGCGCCTGAGGTTAGTATGTCATTCTTCACTCTGATAACTTTAGTTGCCAACTGTGCTCTTCAAAGTGCTGTGACTTTTGAATGTCTCTGAGACTCCAAGCCATGGAAGATTGTTAATGAATTTCTATCATTTTAGAAAGGATCTGAAGCCACTGTTATTACTTCCTGGACCTTGCTCAAATAAATTTTGTAATTCAGATTTGACATCCAATTTGCATTTGTTTATATAGAGTCTGTCATTATAAAACTCGCTGTAAGCTTATTAGTTTTTCTTAGGTCCACTTTTATCTTTCAGGACTATGATGAAAATGCAAATCAACCAACACTGAGTATTTACAATCAAGACGCTGACTCTGCTAAGAGCTGCAATTGATAGAAAGATGTATGAAACAGGAATTATTACCAATGAAGACAAGAATATGGCCCAATACCCATAATGTCTATACCTGGAACAGAGAAAATTCTGCTCCTGCCCTCCCCACTTTCAGTCTCATACAAGTTGAACTGTTTTGGAATGAAAACAAAAGAGCAACTGAGAATTCATCTGTATCAAGAGAATAGAGCTCTCAGATGAGCTTTGGAGAATATTTCACTTTCTGAATCAATTAATTAATTAAAAACTTCGAACAACTGCTGAATTGTGTGGATTTTTTAAACTTGGTATGGTAAATATGGTTTCCAGCTGAGCGTCAAGCCCCCACTTTGAACCACCTTTTCAGAATGTTTGCTTGTCTGGGGTGGAACCTCAGGACCCAGCTCTTTAATACAAAACGCTCAGGACTGTTACCAAGCCAGTCCTCTCATGATTTTTATGCCTTAGTATATGGCACATTGCTATCATAGCCTCCTGGGTTTGAAACTTTGGGTAAAACTGTATTTCCATTTCCCCTTGGTTTACTGGTAATTCCTTTGCCCCTCTTCCATACCTCTCATTCTGATTGGTAACTGGTTTACATCATCATTCCTTTTTGACTAGAAGTCACCCAGTTCTTCATCTTGATATATTCTACACATCTTTCACAAACCAAACTTCCCAAAAGACTCTTTTACACTGGCCACAACCTCACTGAAAAATGTCAGTGGCTTGACATTTCCCAGGTTAAATTATAAACTCTTGGCCAGGCACAGTGGCTCATGCCTGTAATGCCAGCACTTTGGGAGTTCGATACCAGCCTGGCCAACATGGTGAAACCCAAACTGTACTAAAAATACAAAAATTGTCTGCCCATGGTGGCAGACACTGTAGTCCCAGCTACTCAGGAGGCTAAAGCAGGAGAATCGCTTGAACTCAGCGGGTGGAGGTTGCAGTGAACCAAGATTGCGCCACTGCACTCCAGCCTAGGTGACAGAGAAAGACTCTGTCTCAGAAGTAAAAATAAAATCTTACACTTGGTTTCTAAACCTTTACCAGATTAAATGGATCACCCTACCTTCTTCCCCTTTTCCTCTTTTGGTGTTTTACGCAAACTCTGTTCCAAACAGATGGACCTCGTCAATGTGTCAAAACGATCCTTGTGTTTTCTTAGTCCTGTGCCTTTGCTTTAACCTCCTCATCCCACAGCTTTGATTGCCCTTGTCATTCTTTCCAAATTCTACCCGTCGTTCAAAGTTCAGCTCATGTTCCATCTCTTCCCTGATGTTTCTGTGACTCAAAACTTCAAGGAATATTTCTCCCAACTCCTGAGAGCTCATTGCCTCACTCTGTCTTCAATGTTTAGATGAGACTACTTTGAGTTTTTCACTGTAAATACCTACTCTGTCTACCTAACCATTTTGTTGATGTGATTAGTCTCTTTGTATCACCTAGCACCTAGGTAGTAGGGGTGCAATTATGTTTATTTGTGACTGAATCATCTATGAATCTTCTTACCATCTTCTCTTATAGCCCATCACTCCCCTCCTCTCACCTCGTCACAGAGGTCAGATCAGTTCTCACTTCACTGCCTCCAGAGTCCATTTCATCCTTCCCATTGTTTCCATTCTGTTTCAAGTCTTTCTCTCAGACTCTGTGCACTTTTGACCAAGTTGTGGCTCCAGGCCTCTTCCTACCCACGTCCATTCTGTACTCCACAGGCAGAGTCATGTTCTCAAAATACTTGAGAATGTCATTTTCCACGCCAAAATTTTCAACATCATCATTTTGCAATCATAATAAAATCCAGATTCCATAGCACATTGTAACACTGATAGAACTAATGAAGCTTCTCCTTTGCTACTTTCTCAGATGAGCCATCCGTCAGAGTTAAATGAGTGTATTCAGTTTCTCTGAGACACCTTATGGTTTTCTGCCTCTGTAACTTTGACCATATTACCCAGCCCCAACATGTACTAATAAATACTCTCTCATATTATTTCATTTTGGAATTTCAGGCATTTTCAAAGCCCATTCCAAGTACTCCTTCTTTATGAAAGACTGGCCTGAGAAAAGTCTGTATCAGCTCACAACATATTCATTTTTTGCATGCAAGCTCATTATCTCCTCACCTGGACTGTGGCTCTGTGAAAACAGAAAATGCATTTTCTCTCTCACAGAGCCTAACACTGTGCTCAATCCAAGACTTGCCAGTAAGAACTCCAACTTTAACACCTCAGTTAAAGGCTAGGAAATTGATCTAAAAATGGTAGAGAGAAAAAGCAATTCCCTTGAACTTTGAAGGAAGTAAAAATATGGTAATGGGAAAGGTGAAAATTAAAGATTCTAAATACATAGAAGATTATTATGCAAAGTGAAAAACCAGAAAACTAGAGCCTGAAAGAAGTGCTAACTACAGACATTCTAAGAACACACTTAGCAATACATAACTCTTCTCTTTTAAGATACTCAAAAACATTTAAGCTGAATGTTGTGAAGGTTATTCCAGGAGGGGGCACTTCTGTTTTCCTCCCCTTTCATGGGAAATGAATGGCTTCCGTCACGACACCACAGAGCAATAAACTCTACTCAGAAAAGTAGTGAACAACTAATGAACAAGCAGAATGAACAAGGAGAGTCATGAACAAGTCCTACTGCCTATTTGGAAATACCACCTGTCCTTAAACACTCTGAATAAAAAAGACGGCTGGAGGTTTCAGGTCTCTGATCATGAGTGCAAATTCTCCATCCTGTAAATGCAACTGTACTTCTCACATCTCCCAGGAGGCAAAGAGTAGAGTTGAGGCCGGGCGCGGTGGCTCAAGCCTGTAATCTCAGCACTTTGGGAGGCCGAGACGGGTGGATCACGAGGTCAGGAGATCGAGACCATCCTGGCTAACATGGTGAAACCCCATCTCTACTAAAAAATACAAAAAACCAGCCGGGCGAGGTGGTGGGCGCCTGTAGTCCCAGCTACTTGGGAGGCTGAGGCAGGAGAATGGCGTAAACCCGGGAGGCGGAGCTTGCAGTGAGCTGAGATCCAGCCACTGCACTCCAGCCTGGGGGACAGAGCGAGACTCCGTCTCAAAAAAAAAAAAAAAAAGAGTAGAGTTGAACTACCGGCATCTGCACAACAAACCAAAGAAATAACGTTCAGTTTGTGAGGGATGTGCAGAGCAGAGGGAGGAAGAGGGAACCCTGCTAACTCCTTCCAGGGCCACTCTTTAAATTTCCCTTGGACCAGAGAGCTTGTCTGAGCATGGATGCATCCAATCGCTTCAAAGAGAGCTCTCTGTTCTGATGAATATTTTGGGGCCATGGGCCAAGTCAAGTCATGGGCTAGCACTTTTATGCTGGGTCTTTGATCAACCTTCCTTTAATCTCTTATCGTGGGTTTGATTCTCGTTTTGCACCTTATCCTCTGAACCTCCTCTGTGCTGACTTTTCTTTGAAGTCAGCGGTAGACTGGTGGGTAGAGGCCATAGGAAACAGACGTACAACTGTCAAACTGGTTGTAATTATTTTTATGTTTTGTACTTTGTTTTGAATTACTCAGCCTCTCCACATAGCCACACCTGGGCTCTTCAGATGTTTCCTTATCTTTGGGTCTCTGACATCTCAGTAAACAAATGTGGTTTAAAATCAGACAAAATTATTCACCTTAATAAGCAGATATAAAAAAATAATGTAGTAAAGGCAAATGTATTGACATGGAATGTTGTTGACCAGACGTTTAAAGTGAAAGAACGTATACTATGATTTTTCAAAATCTGTATAAAAGCACAGAAAATCTAGAAGGATATATACTAACATATTTACAGCAGTTAGATCCGGGCAGAGGGATTAAGAGCGTGTTTAATTTTGTATTATTTGCTTATCTTTATTTTTCAATTTGTATTAGATGAACATGCATTGCTTTTGCAATAAGGGAAAAAAGTTTATTTTTAATTTAAGAAAATGGTCACACAAAGACAAGAAAAGTAATCTTCTATTAATAATGAGCTTATTTCTTACAAATGACAATTGTGAATGTTTTGAGCTGATAATAAATGACACCATTTTCTTTCCAACTAATCTTCTTGTAACATTCCTCCAACTTATTTGACTATAGGAATTTAAAAACAAGTTCAACTGCCATCTGGGAAGTTATTAATTACTGTATTCCTCACTGAAAAGTCTATTGTGTGTGTATGGATTGGGAGATGTAGCATATACTGGGAAGAACATTTGGGCTCTTTTAAGCCAGACAGACCAGTTTTGAATCCCAGAGCTCCACCACTTTTTAGTTGTACAAGATTAAGTAATTTTTCCAAGATCAAGCTGCTAGTAAATTATGGGGCCCCAAGGCTTGCACTTAAGTGTGTCTGGCTCTGAGCCCACACTCTTCCCTCCCTGCTTTGGATGCAGATTGCTGGTGGGGAGCATGTGAGAAGTAGCGCCTTGCATGGCCCTCCTTTCCACTCCTTTCCAAGTATCCTTTTACTCTTCCTTTGCCCTGCCTTCTCCTTTACTTCCTCTCTTTCCTGCCACTCTGCAGCCACAACCTCCCCACTGTCGGACTTATCACCAACAATTCGTGCTGGGAGAAAGGCAGGACAATGTACAGCATGAGGACTTGGAGAGTCCGCAGATGAATTTTTCACAGTGGAGTAACCAGACAGGAAAGTGGCATGGAGGTCACTCTAGGTGGATGCACTCAAAGGCCCATTCAGGGGTGCATCTTTTTGAAGTGAACTAGCAGGGCTCCTGCCTAAGTTATCTTTGGAGCACACTGGAAAATGGGGTGTGAAAAATCTCAGCAACGTGTTTTAGGGCAGTACTTGTCAACTCTGGCTAAACACGTGAATGATCTGAGAAGCCTTTTAGACACATGGATGCCCAGGATCTACTCCTGATCAATTTAATCAGAATCTTTGGAGTGGGTCCAGACATTTTTTAAAGATTTTCTAGAGTGGGTCTAATGTGCAGTGAGGGGGAACCACCACATTAGACAATAGAGAAACATGGAAATGAGGACCAACAGATCCAATATCAAAAAAGTATAGTCCCATACTTACTTGAAGTAGGAATATTTCCTTTTACCTTTTCAGTCTGGAAATGCAAATTGGCTTACATCATGGCAATCCATGTTTTGCAGTGACTTCAGTCTCTTATAATTGGCGGGCAAAGTGTTGCAAGGAACCTCACATGTGTCTCATGCATAAGCCCATGACCCCAAGGCTGCCACTCTGCTCCACCGACTTTAGCCTCCACGGCCTCCTACCCAGTCCCCATCCATGATCCACTTTCTGCTGGGTGCTGAAGCTGGATGATGCAGGGAAAATACCTCCCTTCCTCATCTTTCATTGTCTCAAGTCTTGAGCAGGGCTCTTGTGCCTACAGGTAAACAGGTCTCTTGAATTTTGCCCCCATGGCCTCCTCTCTGAAGAACCACAAGCACCAACAGGCCTGGTTTTGGAGTAATTATAATAGCAAAATTGTACTATATTCAAAATCACTTCTCTCTTCTGATGGTCAAGGAACATTTTTGTTGATATCTCAGGAGGCTCATAGGCCTCTCAGAAGGAACTTGAGGCACAGCATTCCATTGGTCTGCTAGACATGATTAGACATGGTGAAATTCCAGTTACACAGGACCCCACTACATGTCTCCCTTAAGAAGAGGCAATCTTAAGTCTGCCTTTGAATGGCCTCCAAGCCACAAGATCTCCCCTTTCTTATCTGCATGCCTTGCTTTCCAACATTACCAATAGTTTGTTAACTGAAAATAGGATTTGGGGCACTACACACAACAACTATTTCAATGTTTATATATGTACATTCCCTGGAGGCTTGTTTTCTGGTGGGGAAGGGGGAGGGTTTAAAGAAATTTCTACATTGTCAAGTGCTCCTGGGAAAATTGTCAATAAAACAGGGGAAAGTTGACATAAATATGATAGTCACAAGCAGCAAATGAACAAAATAGATAGCATAAAGTTTTATGCTGTAGTACATTTATATGGCTTTAATTTTTTTTTTTTTTTTTTTTTTTGAGACGAAACCTCACTTTTGTCCCCCAGGCTGGAGTGCAGTGGTGCGATCTATGCTCAGTGCAACCTCCGCCTCCTGGGTTCACGCCATTCTCCTGCCTCAGCCTCCCGAGTAGGTGGGATGCCTGGCCGAGTTTAATTTTTTTAATGTTCGTCATTATGTAGCAGTTTGTTGATGGTTTCCCATATGAATTTTTTCACAGGAATTAAAAAACAAGTGTGGTTTATTCTAGTTATTTGTATGAGTTTTATTCTATATAAAGTCACTACTACACTGAATTAGTGAATACTGAATCATTGACCCTAGGAGAAAATACAAGATTAGGTTCCTGTGAGCTTCTGGTCACACAGATGATTAATACATAGCCTTGTTTTATGTGTGTTTCTGTTCAAAGACACCTTATTTAATATATTTCGTTGATTCACTAACATTTAGCTCACACCAACAGCACTGTAACTGATGCCTGAACAATGTTTATCCATTGCATGTATTTTCTCTGTAAGGTATATCACAGCCTTCTTGTGTTTCAAAACACTAGACAGCACTTCTACACTACGGTTGTGGACCATTTTAACAGTGAAATCATCACCAAAAAGCACAAAAATGCAAAAAATGTTGACTAAATGGACTACAAAAAGGATCCTTGTCTATGGTTCCCTTGTTCAACCTCAGCTGAGTACATTTGTGTAGAAAGACTCAAAGATTTTTCACCAGTCTGTGCATGTCTGTAAATGACTGTGAGAAAGCTGCAAGTAGTGATTTGGGGGTAATAAATACATTTTAGGCAGTAGGCGAATTAGCAAACACAGAATCCACAAATAATGAGTAATGACTGTGCTTGTATTCCTTTTTTCTTTGGGTCTTTTTGAAGCATCTAGAAAAATGTACAAATCAGGAAAGAAAACTAAGTGGGAAAAAGATACAAATAATTTCTTTCTCAATTACTACTCTATTTTAAAAACTCTTGCTCACTATAGATTAGCCACATTTTAAATAGGTTAGGCATCTATTTACAACATACATACCACGTAAATACCCCTGGTGCCGTGACAAAATTCCTCTATTGACTATTCTTTTTTTTTTTTTTTTTTGAGACAGAGTCTCACTCTGTCGCCTAGGCTGGAGTGCAATGGCGCAATCTTGGCTCACTGCAACCTCCACCTCCCAGGTTCAAGCAATTCTCCTGCCTCAGCCTCAATCAATTCTCCTGCCTCAGCCTTCTTAGTAGCTGGCATTACAGGCGCCCACCGCCACGCCCAGCTAATTTTTGTATGTTAGTAGAGACAGGGATTCACCATGTTGGCCAGGCTGGTCTCAAATTCCTGACCTCGTGATCCGCCTGCCTCGGCCTCCCAAAGTGCTGGGATTACAGGCATGAGCCACCGCGCCCGGCCCATTGATTATTCTTAATCTGCACTGAATTAAGGTTTAGGGAATGATATATGAACAAAACTGTTTTCAGCTTGTTCTCTTCAAAGTGCTTAAGCTCTCAGCTTCCTAACCCCAAACACACAACACCAGTATCCTAACATCATTATAATTAGCCCGATTTATAACTGTTCTAGAAGTGTCCAACAGAGGTCAGAGAAATGTTGGGGCACTCAGGAGCAAATGCTCTTTTGTAAAGACCTTACGACACCCATTTTTGACCGAACTTTCTGTTGTAAATGCTTGCTTTATTAGCAGACACTAAGCTTGATATTACTTCTAGACAATTTTTGACAATTTAAAAATCTCTTTTGACAACATTCTGAAAGTACAATTGACCCCATTCCCTTGCTGCCACCCTCCTCCCACCATCCCCCCAACCAAAATTCAGAGAAAGTCAGAACTTTTTAAAAGAACACAAGGAAAATGCAATGTAATCACAACGGGTCACAAAGGATTCCATTCAAAAGGCAGCAATGTGAAAACTGGAATCTGGGGGACCATTCTTGAAGAGAAAATGACTGAAAACTAGCAAGCACATAGACTCTAATACTAATAAAAACCAAATGGCTTTCATTACAAACACCCAGGATGCTTCCACAATCCACTCTTCATTTTTAAATGAAAATCCCTGCCCCCAAATTGCTTTTGTGATGCCTTGGTTGAAGAAAGATGAAAAGTGGGGGATACCAGATGCTCAGTGTAATCTGGACTGCTAGTTTATCATTTAACTCAAACACTCCCTGTCAACCACTGGTTACGTTCCAAGAAAGCCAAGGTCATGACTTATGCTTGTCTAATTGGTGAGTACCAAGAAACCATCACTATACAACTGTTCAGAAACTAGCCGCAGACTTACATAAGCAGATATGAAAGAAGTTTCCAAGCGTAGTAAATTTACTCTGCACAGCTGTACTCTCAAGTAACGAGACCTATTTTTGCTGCTCTAGTTTCAGGAGTAATTAGTTTATAACTATATTTCATATATACATGTGGCTAATTTATCTTAAATGCATAGGTCTTACACATACAACAGATATGCATACACACACATAGGCACAAACATATAAATAATCAACCTGGAATCCACTTGCTATCAGATAAATTCACTATCAGATTTAAATATACAATGTAAATTATAGGATTTTCATTTAGGTTTAGCCAAAGATTCTTAAATGTAATAATAATAATAACAATAGAGGCCAACACTTGACATACGTCAAACACCAAGTACCAGCTTCATGCTGGTTGTTTTTTAAATGCATTCTTTAATGTTTGTTTTCTTTTAACCCTGTATGGTAACTATATTTGTGTCCCCATTTTCCAAGTATAGAAATTGAGGGTAAGTAATTTGTGTCCAAGTTCACATAGTTGGCAAAGGATAATGCTGTGGTTTGAACTCAAGTAGCCTGGTGGCCAGTGTCTGGGATCTTATGCTATGTGAAACTGCCTTGGGTTTTAATCATTTTTCTTCCTTAGAACTGCTTTATAAAGTAGGACATATTACTCCTATTTTAAGAAAATCTAGGTATGGGGTGGTTACAAACTCAAGGTCACCAATACAAATTTAAGGAATTCATCTAAAGCTGAGCCTAGGTCTAATTTTAAGCTGATGCTTTTTCCACAGTATCATTCTGCTTTAACTCCAAATAACATTTAAAAATTTTCAGAAACTCTACAGAGAGGCAGAGAGAACCCAAATTAAGTTATAGAACAACCACTGTTTTTCTTGACACCCAATTAAAATTTTAATTGCTCTATAACATGTATATAATCATATCAATTTTTTTCATCTCATTTGGCCCTGGATTTTAGAACTCATTGAGATAATCGCAGAAATCTCATGTCTAATGGATTCACAATAATAATCTTCAGTTGGCACTCCCGAAATTAGTGAAATTCTTCAGTCTTATCTCATAGCCCATCTCAATGAATGGCTCAGAGCCAAGGGAGGACTGGCAATTATTTTCCTGTAGGGATTCCTCCAGAATTTGCAACCGAAACACATTCTATTAATAATAATAATAAAAAGTACTTTGTGTTACAGTTAAGTTAAAGTGCCATAAGTCTAAAAATAATTTTTCTTTTTCAGGTGCAATTTGCATTTTGAATCCTGAAAGACTCTGTTGGCAAGAAGCTATTAGGGATTATACTGTAATTTAAATACAATATATCACTTAAAATGAGTTATCAGAGATCTGCTGTTGATTATAATGTTAGCAAATGACGATAATGTTCCTTTTTTAAACTAAAGCTATAGAAGGTCAGGAAAAGGCTCCATTGTTCCCTTAGTAACACTCTTCAGGCAGATCCCAAGTTCCCTGCACCCTGGCAGACATCTCTGAAGAGGCAGCACTTGGGTTCCACACCCATGTTCCTCCTGTTTAAACATTGTGTTATTTTGGATCATACTGTTGGTCAAGAATAACCAGCCAACTTCAATAATATGTAATTACTGAGAGTAACTCAAAAGCATCCTGCCTTTGCATCAATTTTGGTTAGGGAGTGGTATAAAAAGACAACAGCCAGAGGACAAGCTGAGTCGACGGTGCTTCTTGAATGCTGCCTAAACTGGTATCAAATTCTAAAAAGGCTCTTGTCTAGAGAGCACTAATAAATTGAGTAACTATTAATAAACCAAACATTTGATTGGCACAAGGCAGTGTTCGGCTTCACGTGTTTATGTTTTTTATTGAGTAAATAGCTATTTTCTATCATAGAAGATCCAGAAGATTATGTTAAATCATTTGCTTTCTCCAAAAGGTTTTCTTCTTGTGAAGCATGAAAAGACTGAAACTTTTCATTTAATTTCAACAAATATTGACGGCCTCTATACACCTGACACTATTAGGAACTGAACATACCATGGTGTGATAAACAGACATAATCCCTGCCCTCACAGAGCTTGCAGGGTTTCATCTTAAACAAGACTTTTATAATGTGTGTGAACTCCTACATGGTCACTATATCTAGATATGAAAGGTTGTTTTGTGATGCTCAGGTCTTATTTTCAATTCTCAAACTTACTCAGTGTTCAGTTGACAAGTAAAGCTCCTACTTCAGTCATTTGATAGGTAAAGCTCCTCCTAACCTAGAGGTAAGGAGTCACTTGTCATGTCCTTCCATAAATGAGTTTATGCATGTATGCGTGAGCTGGCTAGGAATTTGAATTCATGTGTTATGAATGAAGTGAGCAGGGACAGAGGAGTTTTAGAGGATGGTGATTTTTGAAGAACAGCAACACTTAGCTAAACAATGGTGTTCAAGAGAAGAACATAGAGTGTTAAAAGAAAGAAGAAATGAATTATTGAGAAGGGAGGAATTCAGAACAAACCAGAGTTGGAAAAGAAAAACCAGACTGATGGAGACTTTGCTCCTAGAGAGCTGGAAATGCTTACCCAAGTGGAAAATTCGTTGAGATTCTCCCTTAAACAGAAAAATAGTAGGAAAGAGAAACACATCCAGAAACTGTTTCCTCATTAACCTAGTTCTAGCTTAGGAGGGTAGAATTAGCAAGGTGAATTAGACAACTAAGAAGAGAGTAATTGACTTTATTGCTAGCAAAGAAGATGGATCAGACAGAAAGAGGCTAAACCTAGGAGGCTTGATACAGAAATATTGAACTGAGAAATCTGACTTACATAAGTAGGACCTAACTAGACTGAAAAAGTTTCCTTGCTGCAGCTATATTTGTGTATCAGGTGTGCTTACAAGTCACCTTGTATAGGCATCAATACTTTTGTGACTTCAAGATAAGGAACCTGAGAGTATATTTATTCAATCAATATTTATTGATAACTTACACACTGCTGGGTGCTAGAAATAGAATAATGAATAAAATAGAAACAGTCAAAACTTACATTTTAGTGGACAAAAACCAGACTGAACAACTGATAAGAAGTGGGTTATGAGTTATAGGTAAAGTGTATAGGGTGCTCTGGGAATGAAGGAGGAGTTACCAGTCGAAGACAGAGGAGAGAGGAGCAATTCAATCATTCCTCTGGCCATTCAACAAATATTTGAGTCAGGTTCTGAGCTGCGTCCTAGGCAGAGAAAGTAGGTGACGCTTTTGACAAAAGAGGCAACCGAAAGAGGACTGGCATGCAGAGTGACTCTCTGCAGGTGTGGACAGGTAGGCTACCCTCTGAAGAACGGATAAAGGAGGAAGAGGTAGGTCTCAAGTTTCGGCATGCTGGGAGCCCTACCTGTTGTTGACTGGTGGGAGCAGAGGCCTGGTCTTTGTCACCCTGCCCAGTGAAGGGGAGGGAAATGATCATGGGAAAGAGACCTCATTCTTGCTGAGGCTGCAGAAAACGGCAGCCTTGCCTTAGAAGCCCTCATCATGGGCATCTCATGGGAACAACTTTAGTTTTATTCCAAGCTGTCTTTATGGTTCTGGCTGGTTGCAAAGTTCTAAATCATCTTGTTAACACATGCTCTGCCAAATTGACTTATGCTTTATCAAGCCCAAGTGCAAGCAAGTTCTTTCCATGAATTCAGACGGGGCTCTTGTGGACTGCAAAATGGATGACCATTGGTTAGGTGAGGGGATGGAGCCTCAGAGCAACAGTGCAATGAGTTATCAGATCAGTATGGTATGCACAATATTTGAGAAATGACTCAAAGTATATTTCAAGGTAATCCATAGAGTACAAAAGCAATAATTTTAAGCATACCCCCACCCACGGAAAGGATCCTAATTCCTACCCCTAGCACAATGACTAGTCCATAATGGACACTCCAAAAGGATCCTTCATTCTCAATTAATGACATCTTCTTATAGTAAATCATCTCCATCTGCTATTTGTAAAGTAAAACCCGCATATGCACTGTATCAGAATCTTAAAACATTCTGATACTAGCTTCTTTTTCCTGCTACTATCCCTGAATAAAAAACGACTTTTATTGCTCATTTTAAAGTCAAATAGGCAGGACCTAAAATTTTTTCAACTTTTAACATATAATTAGATTTTCTTTTACTAAATAAACAAAAGACCAATTCCCCCCCTCCTAGGTTTTGAAAATTAATAGGTGTGATGGCTGATAGGAGAAGGACAAACAGGATCCTTGGCTGTCTGTGTTGGCATACAAAATCAGCGAAGCTGTTCCTTCCTCAGTAAATGAAGAAACTTTTTTTCCATGTAAAACATTCATCATTCACATAAACTGGGCTCTGGTAGAAGTGGTTTGACCAGCCCAGTGAGACTGAATCCTGGTTTCGTCAGACTATAAAGGATCATCAACAGAAGAAGTTCCTAGCTACAAGCAACAGAAAGAAGCCACACAGGGAGGGCACCCAAGGCAGCTGTGAGGAGGGAGCTATAACCAGCAGATGGTGTGTGTTGATCCAAGGAAACTTCAGTTCTCCACGGTCTGGCAAAAGGTCATGAGGTTAAGAGCTAAGCTAGATTTCAGTCCCAGAAGACAGAAAAGAAAAAAAGAAACTCATTTTCCAGAAGTGGGGAATGAGCCAGGAGTGAGATCCCCAAGGGAAAAGGCAGAAACCCATTTAGTAGAGCTGGGGTCAGAGGCAGATCACCAGGAGTAGGGCTGACTGGACGTGGAATGTTTGAGCTACTGACCTTGGCCCCAGAGAGCAACTGGGCCTGGAATGGGACTGATCCCACAGCTGGAGTTCCATATGGAGCTCAACCAATTTGTCAACTTTTCAAAGCTTCCCACTTCTTTGTTTTCACTTTATTACCATGGTTGATATGCACCATGCAAAGTGTATTAGGCTGTTCTTGCAATGCTATCAAGAAATGACGGAGACTGAGTAATTTATAAAGGAAAGAGGTTTAATTGGCTCATGGCTCTACAGGCTGTACAGGAAGCATAACACCAGCATCTCCTTTCTGGGAAGCCTCAGGGGAGCTTTTACCTATGAGAGAAGGTGATGGAGGAGCAGGCATCTCACATGGCAAGAATGGGAGGAAGACAGTGGGTGGGGAGGTGCCACATACTTATAAGCAACCAGATCTCATGAAAACTCATTCACTATTGCAAAGACAGCACCAAGTCATTAGGGATCTGCCCCCATAATAAATACCTCCCACAGGCTCCACCTCCAACACTGAGGATTATTTCAACATGAGATTTGGGTGAGGACAAATATCCAAGCTACATCAAAAAGTTTCATAGCACCCATTGCTACTAACTTCTTGACTGATTGATTGATTGATTGATTGATTGATTGGAGATGGGGTCTTGCTACGTTGCCCAGGCTAATCTCCAACTCCTGGGCTCCAGTGATCCTGCTGCTTCAGCCTCCTGAGTAGTTGGACTACAGGTGTGTGCCACAGCGCTCAGTTCTACTATTTTATAGTAGCTATTAAAAGATCCATATTTGCATGATATGAGTTTCTTTAAGGCAACTTTCAAGATTTCCTTTGCATCATTTCTTCTCAACATATTGTCAGATCCTTGCTAGACTATTATCTACAGTGCTTTGAGTAATGCATAGTTGAGTTAATGATTGTGTGTATATTGTATCACAGTAGTATTTGTATATTTGATTCATTGAAACATTATTAAAATTATTTCCCTGTCACAAACACAGTTATTACTATTTTGCTTCTTGGCTTCTAAGTTAGTAATATCATTAATTCCTACATACATGTGTTTTGAAAATAATTCTTTTAGTGTCAAACTGGCAGAAGTATCAGAAACATCCTAATTTCATTCAGCTAATTTCATTACTCTAGTAAATTAAGCCAAAGAATGTAACAAAAGCTTTCTTTTCTGGGAGTATTTTTAAGTAACTACCGGATCCTCAAATATATCTTATTAGAAGTCTTTAATGATTTGGAGTTACTTAAATAAGAATTTCTTTGAAGTTCAAGGAAGCCTTGATTAACAAAACAAACTTCCTTAGACGATATGGCCTGGGCCACATCCACCATTTTATACTTGGCTTGCTCGTTTTTACTTGAGCATCAAGCGCAGAGAAACAAATCCACTGCTGGCTATTGGGTACCTGCTCAGTGACTTCAGTTTAACTTCACCATCATCTAGTCTAGTCTATGCAGTGGACCAACTCCCTTTTCATTAGCTTCACAGTGAAGGCACTGTAGTTGAACTCCTCTGGATTGAAGAAATAGAAGATTAAAAGAAGATTACACTGCTGAGAAATGTTTAAACAAAACATATTGTTTTAAGATAAGAACTCATGGATTCATTTTGAGTTTTTATCTAGGATAGTGAAAAGATAAAAACGAGTAAAAATGAATTCATTTGTAATTCTGTCAAACGGAATCCCACACTATATGCCAGACAGGTGGCCCTCCAGCACCTCTTCTTAGTTGCTGCTTACCCTTTTGAGTGATAATTACATATGACAACACGTGTACTGAAAATACTAACCCATATGAACTAATCTCATCAGGTGGCATATCCCTCCACCTTGTCCCAACATGGAAAAGCAAAACTAGTTTTCTGTAACTTTGTGCGATAGCCAAATCCTTACTCTCCACTCTGCTTATTTAGGCTTCTTCCAGCCAATCATCCCAGCCTCACCTACTTTATCTCTGTCTTCTACTGACTCCAGAGGCATTCATCTCTGCTTGTTTAAGACTGTGGCACCTTGTGCAGTCTGTCCTTCCACATAAGTTCTACCATCTTGATATGTAACATCAGAGACCCTGTGGACAACCTCTGCTACACTCTAGCTTAAGAATTTCTTGACCATCTGAACTCTCCTAACTTTCACCTTCATTTCACATTGGTCCACACATTTTCATGACGACATCTTAATGCTCTCATCACCCAGAACAATTGTACCTCTGAAACATTCATCAGGAGTAACCCCTATCTCCAATAAGAATCATCTGATTCTTAGAAGTGCTTTTTGTTTGTTTGTTTTTTTCATTTCTTTATTCCCTCTACACCTGCTCTTCGACTTCACTGAGAACTCTCACCCCATCCATTTTTTCTTGTTCCTTTGTGCTTTTTTTTTTTTTTTTTTGAGGTGGAGTCTCACTCTGCCACCCAGGTTGGAGTGCAGTGGCGCGATCTTGGCTCATTGCAACCTCCGCCTCCTGGGTTCAAGCGATTCTCCTGCCTCAGCCTCCCGAGTAGCTGGGACTACAAGCGGGTGCCATCACACCCAGCTAATCTTTTTGTATTTTTAGGAGACAAGGTTTCACCATGTTAGCCAGGATAGTCTTGATCTCCTGACCTGGTGATCCGCCCGCCTTGGCTTCCCAAAGTGCTGGGATTACAGGTGTGAGCCACCACACCCGGCCAGCTCTCTGTTTTTACTTTACCTTTGTTTTATATCTTCTGTCCAGTACATCCTGTGGTGCAATCCCTGAAAACATCATCTCACCAAAGTATTTCATTCCCTTGTCCCCTGCAAATGAGCCTACCCTGAATTGATCCAGCTGCCTTCCTTTTCCCTTCCAATTCTAGTCTAATAATGTTTTTATATGCCTGTGTGTGTTTATTTACTGTCTCCTTTACTACTGTAAGCTCCTGTGAGCAGGGACATTGTGTTGTTCACTCTGTGTTTAGGTGCTAGGTATCCTCAGCATCTAAAACAGTGCTGACAATATCTGTTGAAGCTATTATCAGTGATGCTGGAGAAATCCCACAACTGCCTGGTTTAATGCCATTTCAAGTTATAGCCTTCCACTTCAACAGAGTCATCAATTCTGTGTGCACGGCCCACTCCTCACATGGAGCCTTTCTAGTCTTCATATTCTCCTTACTTTCTCTATCAGCTCACTCCCGGGGGAGATTTTTGCTTGTTACTTCACAGAGGTAACTGGATCATGACCCATTCAACTTCCTGTCCCTCCCAGCCTCCAAACATATTTGCATTTCAGCCATATTGGTTTCTTTCTCCCTAGTATTAAACAAAAGGGGAAGGAGGAGGCCATCCTTTATCTCAGAATTATCCTATATTCTTTTCTCTGGATATACATCCTGTTTTACTTCCCCATGGACAAAATCCATCTATTTTCCACCTGATCGTCACCTGAATCTTCAATGTCTTCCTCTCTGTTTCAACATGTAGCCTACTCAACCTCTCAGTTGTGCTTAATTCCAACGATCACTCTCTGAACATCTGCTCTTCCATTTGCTTTGGTGATTTTACACTTTGCTGATTTTCCTTCTACCCCTCTGATTACTTCTTCTCGGTTTCTTTTGGAGTTTCTTCCTCTTCTCATTTTTAAATGTTGCTTTATGTGATGCAATTATGGGTTCTCTTCTCCATTTCCTCCCTAGGAAATCTCAACTGTATCATCCACATGCTGATAACCCCTGAATCTTTATTTCCAACACTATTTTCCCTGAACTCTACCACATCGAATATGTACAGTATCTCAAGTTTAAACTGTCTCAAAGTGAACTCTTCACTGCATTGGTCCCAGTCTATTACCCAATAAGCTCTGCTGCAGTGTTCCCTAGCTTGGGGAATGGCTGACTTATCACCCAATTTACCAAGCCAGAAACTTGAGTTACCTTTTCCTCACTTCCCCTTCACAACCTCACCTACTTACAGAAACACTGTGCCTTATGAATTCTACTTCCCAGTAAATACTTCTCAAATCTATCCATTTCTCAGCCTGGGCAACATGGTGAAACCCCATGTCTACAGAAAATTACAATACTTACGGGGTATGGTGGTGCGTGCCTATAATCCTAGCTACTCAGGAGGCTGAGGTGGGAGGATCACCTGAGTCTGGGGAAGCTGAGGCTGCAGTGAGCTGTGATTGAGCCACTGAACTCCAGCCTGGCTGACAAAGTGAGACCCTGTCTCGAAACAAACAAACAACAGCAAGCGACAACAACAAAAACTGTTGCCATTCAAATCCAGGCAACCATAATACTCATCCAAATAAGTGCAGTAGCCCAATTTCCTGCCCAGAGCCATTCTTTATTTTTAGTCAGTGATCTTTCTCAATAATTCTGACAAAGTCATGCATCATTTAAAACCCTTCCTTCTGTGACTTCCCAGGGCTACTAGAAGGAAGTGCATTCACTTTAACACAGACTACAAAATTCAACTCCTGCTTATTTCTTTTGCCAACAGTGAACACTTCTTCTTGCCTTTACTCTCATATCTTCATACACACCCTCTATGACAGCCTTACAGATATTCTTTCAGTTTCTCAATCTTGCCAAGCTCTCTCACACACCAGGGCCACTGAAATGTTATTCCCTTGTTTGGGTAAATCTTTGCCTCCACTTTACCCGGCGTGAGATAGATAGCAGCCAATCTTGCTTGACAATGCCACACCCCTATTTAAAATCCCGTAGATGCCCTCTGTGACATTTTAATTTTATTCATTTTCTGTAAACGTCAGGAGATAATGTAACCCATTTATCATGGCATATAAGACCCTTTGTGACCTGGGTCCTGGTTACTTCTCTAGTATCATGTCTTGCTAGCTTCTACATCCCAGCCATCATAAACCACTAGTAGGTCCTAAACTCCCTGAGCTCTTGCCTCCATCTTGCATACAGCCTATGCACATGCTCTCCCCTGCTCCCATTGGTTGGGCAATCTAGCTCTTCAGAACTTAGTGAGTGATGTGGGACTGCTTTCCTGGCCTCATTGCTATCACTTTAGCTGCCCACTCCCAGACCCACTCTGGTTAAGTGCTCCTCTCTCAGAGCACCTGTAGCACACAAATCTTCTTATCACCATCATAGCACTTATCAAACAATATGGTAATTTTGTTTATGTCTGTCACACTGACCAGATTATCATTTTCCTGAGGGCAGGGGGTATTTTAGTTCATATTTCCAATGTCTAGTTTTGAATATTTAGAAAGTGCTTGATTAATGCTTTTGTGGGGGAAAAAAATGGATGCCAGGTATGGTGGCATGTGCCTGTAGTCCCAGCTGCTTGGGGAGGCTGAGGCGTGTGGATTGCTCGAGCCCAGGAGCTTGAGGTCAGCCTGGGCAACACAAGGAGACCTTGCCTCTAAAAAACAATGAAAAACAAAATTTAAAAAATGCAATTAATTAACTAATGAATAGATAAATGAATAAATGAATGGAAGAGGAAAAAAGTTGTTCTACTGTCTCTACAGAAATATCATGCCTGCATCACACTGGGGAAATTTAGGAAGGCATTCCAGGTTCAGCTTGTCTATGATTAGCAGAAAATCAGGCTCGATGTCTCTCCTCTCTAACTTAGTCTTCACTGAGCACACAGTCTGAAATTGAACCTGTTAAAGCAATCAGTTGGTCAATATGTACCTCCTTTTAAAAAATGCAAATATCCAGGCAATTCCTATATCCCTTAACATCTATTCATTTACTTAAATTGCTTTTCCTCCTAACACATAACAGAAACTACTCCACTGAAGAAATGGAAATTTTGTGTGCCCAGGAAGAATAGAAGTTTTAGTAGTATGGGTACGTTTCAAAAGCTTCCCAAATCATTGTAATAAGCAGCCATATATGAAAATCACGATTCTTCAGTGCTTCTCAACTTTATTGTGCAAACAGATCACCTGAAGAGGCTACTGAAAGTGCAGCTGCACATTCAGTAGGTCTGAGGCGGGGCCTGAGACTCTGCATTTTTGCACATTCTCAGCAGCTGCTGCTGTTGTTGGTCCACAGACCACGCATTGAATACCAAGGATCTAGTCATTCTCCTGATGCAGGCCTCTGACTTATTTACTTTTAGGGATTAATCAGAGGTGAGAAAAGGGGTAATGGCAAGGGTGAGTGCAGATTAGCTAGGTCTGCAAACTAAGGTGTCCCTGTTGGTACGTTTTTCTTTACAGGAAACACAGATTCAAGTGTTCATTTCTGATCGTGCTCATTCTAATTGATTCAAAGCCTGAACTGTCACCCCCATGCTAAGACAGAGCACAGCAATCAAAGAAAATGTTAATAAAGGATGACACATTTTTATTTGAGAATATGTAAAATGTACCGCATTCTCTCTTTCTTTCTCACTCTCTCTGGCTACAACTTCTTTTTTAAAAATATACTGCCTTTTGATTTGATTTTTATTTGATTCTCAATAAAAAAATTTTAAATAGTGTATTTGTAATTTTCATGAACTAAGATGTTATATGAATCATATCTGTGCATTATACCTATGGTGTATCTCCCTGAAGGACGTGTAACATGAAATAGGCTGTCGTTAGTCTTTGCTGTTTCCCTGTAAAAGGAGACACTTTTAATTCCAATTTTGTAGATAACGAAAATGAAATGCAGAAAGCTGAACTGACTTAATTAGGATCACATACCAATAACACAGGATGGGGCCAAAACTTACATCTCAGATCTCCCATGCTAAAAGTTGGCTTAGTGGAAAAAGAAGCAGTAAGCTTCTAAAAATTGTACCTCAGTTATTCATAACACTTGCATCTCTTTGAAATAAAGTTTATAATTTAACAGCCCTTCTCCTGCACATATCTGTTGCTGGAATTTATATTCTATTCATCTAATTATTAACCTACATTCTTCCTAAAATAATTCAAAGTGGCTTTAGAAGGATCCATAAAATAAACGAATATACATTGTATGAGAAAGAAAAGAGGAACAGGAATAAAGCTGATGAAGCAAGTTTATACAAAGAAGTCCTATAATTTCAAGTTAAATTCAAATTTGGCTCTTGACTTTCTTTTTTTTTTGAGACAGAGTCTCACTCTGTCACCCAGGCTGGAATGCAGTGGCAAGATCTCAGCTCACTGCAAACTCCGCCCCCCAGGTTCAAGCAATTCTTGTGCCTCAGCCTCCCGAGTAGCTGGAATTACAGGCGCCCACCACCACGCCCAACTAATTTTCGTATTTTTAGTAGAGACAGGGTTTCACCATCTTGGCCAGGCTGGTCGTGAACTCTTGACCTCGTGTGTCACCTGCCTCAGCCTCCCAAAGTGCTGGGATTATAGACTTGAGCCACCGCGCCTGTCTTGGTTCTTGGCTTTCTATCAGTTAAGGTGAAAGGGAAACATCTCACAGCACCCATGTGAAAAACAAACACATTTTTCCAGAAGCAGGAACTGCTAACTGCTCTGTGGTAGACCAAGTGGTCTGGCTTTGATCCAGATGGCTGGTACACCTGGACATATACGTCTTTGACTTCCTCTGTAAATGAAACCCCAGGGGGTAAAAACAGGGCTTCCAACTCCTAATCCTGAAATAATTTTAACTTCCCAATTGATTTACTATTTCCAGAGACTTTTCATCAATATAATGCTAATATAATCAAATAATAAAGGTCCACTTAAACTAAAAAGCTTGAGTTTATTTAGGGAAGATTTAGTAGACATTGAAAACTACATATAATCATTTAAACTGCAAAAATGGAGCTCAATGGACTCAACATACAATAGCAAGCATAAGATCAAAGCATGAGATAACTATGTAAAAATGGACATTGGCGAGATAGGGGAAAGAATGAAGGTAAATTTTTGTTTGCTTTTTTTTTTTTAACAGCTTTGGGTTATTAATTGGTATACCATAAAGTTCACCTGATTAATTTTCGGTAAATTTATATAGTTGTGCAACCATCACCAACAATCCAATTTACACTTCATCTTTAGCCAAAAGGCTGAGAATCTGTCACAGTCCAATTTTAGAACACTTCCATTACCCCAAGAAGTCCCCTTATGCCCATTTGCAGCCAATGCCTGCTTCATCTCCAGCCTCAGGCAATCAATATTTGTCTTCTGCCCCTATAATTGCCTCTTCTAGAAATTTCATATAAATTGAATTTTACAATATGCAGTTTGTGTCTGGCTTATTTCACTTAGCATCATGTTTTTGATGTTCATCTGTACCATTGCACATAACAGTAGTTTGCTCCTTTTTATTGCTGTGTGGTATCATAGTTCATAGCTATATGGCATTTTGTTTATTCACCTGTTTATACACATTTGGAATGTTTCCATATTTTGGCTTTTATAAATAATGCTGTAAGGAACAATCACAAAGAAGTCCTTGTGATGATATGTGTTTTCATTTACTTTAAGTAGTACCTAGGACTAGAATTGCTGGGTTGTCTGGAAAGTATATATTCAACATTTTGTAAAAACTGTCGAACTGTTTTCCAAAATGTTTCTAACATGTTGATCCAGGTGTACTAAAATTTACATTCCCACCATTAATGAGTGATGGTTCAGTTTCTCCACATCCTCATTCACAGTTGGAACTATCTTTTTCACTGTAGCCTGTGGTGGTTAATTTTAGGTGTCAGCTTGACCAGGTTAAGAGATACCCAGATAGCTGATAAAGCATTATTTCTAAAGCATTATTTCTGGGTGCATCCATGAGGGTGTTTATGGAAGAGAGTGGCATCTGAATCAGTGGACGGAGTAGAGAAGATCCACACTCAACCGCCATTGTGGCTGAGCATCATCCAATCTGCTGAAGGCCTAGATAAAACAAAAGGCAGTGGGAGAGGAAATTCTCTGTTTTTTCTGGAACTGGGACATCCACCTTCTCCTGTTCTCAGACATCAGAACTCCAGGTTCTTGGGCCTTTGGATATTGAGACTTTATATATATAGACCATTGGTTCTGTTCTCTGGAGAAGGGCTGACTAATATGTGGCCCTTCTAGGATGTTTTGAACAGAAAGAATGTATTCTAGTTTTCAGTCAGTTCAGAAATAGGATCAAAACAAGTCACTACCGGCCCCCGACAAAATCTCCTTTTCTGAATGGTCTTAAAGAATGAAAATTTACAGGATTCAAAAGCTTGTGCAACATTCTTCTTACGGTTTTTAAAATTCTGTATTTTTCAATTTACTTCAATTAATCTATTTTATCAACTTGAGCTTCATATTATATCAAAGGTTTACCAGAAAGCACCTTGCTACCCCAGGGATTTGCTTATGAGTAGGACAAAGCAGGATCCTTCAACTACAGAGGAATCTTTCTATGTCTCTTATTCTAAAATCTTAAATGGCAAACCAGGGTTCTCACCCCAACCTAAGCTAGTTTGTATTCACCCCCTTTACATGTAGATAATTTCCGTAGCTATAAAATAAATCTTTGGAGTACCACTTAGCTTACCAGGCATTGCTAATTTTCTTTCCCTTCAACTCTTAATTCAACTAATGTATGTTTTCAATTTCTTGACCATTCATTAAAAAATGATGATGTACTACTTCCTTAAAATTTCCCTGGAGAGTAAAAAACACATGTTATACATTTGTATATTTATCATATAATTGATTCCCTTTCTTGGAAAGGATTTGATTGAAAGATGCTAATTTTGACTGGATAAATGTAAGGTAATATTCCTATACCATTTTCAAGAGAATTGTGCCAGGGAAGCCACCCAAAACAAATTGTCACATGCCACATTTAAATTAACAAAGGTGTGCTTCAGTGGTCTTCATACTAAGATGTCTGCTGCTTTCTTATTCCATGAAGGATTTTTTCCAAACTTAATCACATAACGAAATAGCCTCATTTCCTACACTAAAAGGCTGCTACAGGGCCAGCAGTCCCCATGAGTTAGCCATCAGTCCTTCCTGTATTTACCTAATTGTGCTGTTTTTCTTCATGGAGGTTTCAAGGTGTTAACAGGCAAGAAGGCAGAGATGCCTTGTTGCAGCCAGGAAAGGCCAGCTGTTGCCAAGATACATCACCTAGGGCATCACCATGATGTGGCCCTTGCAGACATTTGCAAGTTTCATTTCAGTTCAAAGGTCATAGCTCAAAGCACACAAATCTGATCATTAAATCAGCATGTGCGTACAGTAGCCTCCCCCTTATCTGTGGTTTCACTTTCCATGGTTTCAGTTACCCAAGGTCAACTACCATCCAATATATTAAATAGAAAATTCCAGAAACAGACAACTCATATGTCTTAAATCACGCACCATTCTGAGTAGCGTGATGAAAGTCATGAAGGAGCCTTCTCCATTATTATCATATCAACTGTTGCAAGGTGATAGTGTTTGTGTTCAAGTAACCCTATTTTACTTAATGACCCCAAACCATAAGAATAGTGATGCTGGAATAGTGTCATAATTGTTCTATTTTTTACTAATTATTGTTATTAATCTCTATGTCTAATTTATAAATTCAACTATATCATAGGTATGTATATAGAAAAAAATATACCATATATAGGGTTCAGTACTGGTTCAGTCCAGTGTCAGGCATCCACTGAGGTCTTGGGGATCTTCAGAGGATAAGAGGGGGACTGCTGTGCATTATCTCACCATACTGAAAATATCTTTCAAGTAACAGAATGCCACCTCTCCTTGTATTAATAATTAAATAATCATCAAAAATTTTCTTGATACGTGCAGAATTAAAATAAAAGGAGTGGACAGTTCTGAGAGGTGTTTCATCCAGGTCTTCATGTTTCACAAGCCTGTCTGTCAAGGCTGCCATCGACAAATGTGCAGTGTACAACCTGCATGACTACACAGGTGGAGGTGGTCCCACTCTCTCTAGTAAACCGTATCGATCACATCTTAACTTGGCTACTCTGGTCTCTGGATAATTTAGGACCACACTTCTAACATATGCTTTTGCGGACCCCTCAAATCTCTGTTGTCTTTTTTTTTTTTCTTTTGGAGTCTTGCTTTGTCGTCCAGGCTGGAGTGCAGTGGTGCAATCTTGGTTTGCTGCAACCTTTGCCTCCCGGGTTCAAGCAATTCTCCTCCCTCTGGGATTACAGGCGCGTGCCACCATGCCCGGATTTTTGAATTTTTAGTAGAGATAGGGTTTCACCATGTTGGCCAGGCTGGTCTTGAACTCCTGACCTCAAGTGATCCACCCGCCTTGGCCACCCAAAGTGCTGGAATTACAGGCATGTTACCATGTAAGGCAATATATTCAGAGGCTCTGGAAATTGGATGTGAATATTTTTGAAAGGCCATTATCCTGCCTACCATTAAGAGGGAAGCATTGATAACATCTTGAGACCATTTAAACCAGGGATACCCAGTCACAAGTGACTGTGCTGCCTGCAGGGAACATTTAGTAATGGCTAGAGACATTTTTTGGTTGTCACAACTAGGAGAGGACTGCTACTGGACATCTAGTTGGTAGAGGCCAGGGATGCTGCTAAATATCCTATAATACACAGAATAACACCCACAACAAAGAATAATTCCAGCACAAAAATATCAATAGTGAGTTGAGAAACCCTGATTTAAAGCATAAGATTCCTTGAAAGCTGAGTTAGGAAGGTTATAATGCAATGGAAGTCAGTTTCACGATTTAGATTTGTATGGAAAAGTCTGCAAAATCACATACAAGTTCTATAACTCTAAGTTTTTGACAACCTTATAGGGTAAATAAGTGATGAATAATACTTTGAAGCATTTTGATCTCCGCCTTAAGATGTTATTTCTTAAATGGTATTTGTTTTACTTTAGGTCTGGTGTAATATTTTATACTGAAGCATTACACATATAGGCAAGTTAATTTAAAGTATACATAAACATCATTTTATGTACATCATAAATATTTAAATCCTAGATGCTCAGATTTAAAATACGTAGCACCAAACAGATTTGAAACAGCCTTCTGCAATATTTTACTTCTGTCTTGGTACGGCTTGACTTCTATTCCTTGACTTCAAAGGATCAAAGAGAAAAGTCCATTTGCTGTGACATTCCTTTCCACTGGGAGAAAGGTTCAAGTTGGGGCCATCTTTCACATAATGTAAGCACCCTGAGTGTCAATACTTCGTTTTCCCATTCTCAAGAATTTCTGAGCTCAGGTTTGAACCCCCTACTCTCTTAAAGTGACCTATAGACTTGCTGGTAAGATATTTTATATTTTTTTCAACATCTCTCTTTTCATATTTCTTTCTTTCTTTCTTTCTTTTTTTCAAATGGAGTTTCACTCTTGTTGCCCAGGCTATGGTGCAATGGCGCTATCTTGGCTCACCGCAACCTCTGCCTCCCGGGTTCAAGTGATTCTCTTGCCTCAGCCTCCTGAATAGCTTTGGTTACAGGCATATACCACCACAGCCGGCTAATTTTGTATTTTTAGTAGAGATGGGATTTCTCCATGTTGGTCAGGCTGGTCTTGAACTCCCAACCTCAGGTGATCTGCCCGCCTCAGCCTCCCAAAGTGCTGGGATTACAGGCGTGAGCCATCTCGCCCAGTCTTCTCTTTTCTTATTTCTTTTTCTTTCCATCTATTCTACTCTTTTTTTTTTTTTTTTTTTTTGAGGCGGAGTCTCGCTCTGTCGCCCAGGCTGGAGTGCAGCAGCGCGATGTCGGCTCACTGCAAACTCCGCCTCCCGGGTTCCCGCCATTCTCCTGCCTCAGCCTCCCGAGTAGCTGGGACTACAGGCACCGCCACCACGCCCGGCTAATTTTTTTTGTATTTTTAGTAGAGACGGGGTTTCATTGTGTTAGCCAGGATGGTCTCGATCTCCTGACCTCGTGATCCGCCCGTCTCGGCCTCCCAAAGTGCTGGGATTACAGGCTTGAGCCACCGCGCCCGGCCTATTCTACTCTTGTCACTCTTCTTCAATACTTGCTTTTGTCCAAGATTTCCTCTAGGGTTTTCGTAATTTGCAACGACTTCTAAAAGAAATAGTTGTATTTTTCTGTGGCAGAAAAGATTTCCTAACCAGCAGAAGACTCTGTGTGTGTGTGTGTGTGTGTGTGTGTGTGTGTTTGAGTATGAAGAGTGTATCCATGAGGGTGTGTGTCATCTTATTCATTCTCCTAGGAAGAACAGTAACTACCAATGTGAACAAGTATTCTAATGGCTTGTGAACCAACAGAGCAGAATGAAGAAAAATACACAGCTATACAGCAACCTTGTTTCCCACTGAAGTTATTTCTATTGTTTACATTTCTCTGCCAAAATACATTCTGCAAGGTGTTATACATTTGGTTTGATTTCTAAGCTGCAATTAAAGGATACAGGTTAAATACATTTTAGTGAGTTAAGACTTGCCAAACACTATTTAAAAACCATATCTCTAAACATTAAGTCACATTTAAGATTCCAGATTCTGAATGTCACATTGCTCCTTGGGAAGAGAAACCTGCCTAGATCTCTGAGGCAAAATCACTTGTCGTTTATAAAAACATGCCTACCTAGTCAAAAAATCCAGTTTCTTCGAAAATAAAATTCAAGGAAAAGAAGAGAAAAAAGAAAAATAGTGAGAGAAGAGAGCTATAGATTAAGTTACCAAAGAGACAGACATGTCAAGTGTATTGCAGACCGACGAATTAATCCTCAGTAGTCAATATGTAAGTGGAAGTTTCCCAAAACAGGACAGCCTGAGCATGTAATAGGGTAGCTGGTAGAGAGAGGAAGCACAGGAGGATCAGTGGAGGAAGTAATTGTTAACTTTGACAACTTGGACACATGCTGACTTTCGCACATGGCCACGGAGATCCCCCAGCCAAAGTACCTGTGCAGTCATTTCCCTGGGGAATAAAGAAACTTTATTTTTGAGAAAAACGTACCATGTTGAGGAGCAAATGGCTAACATCTAAATCAACTTTCTCTCACACTCCCCACATCACATCTCAGGGTGTCTGACCATTGCACTTGTGACCCAGAGCAAATAAAAACATCAAAAAACAATCCAAAAAAAAAAAAAAAAAGCAAAGAGCATAGATTCAGGACATTAGACTATAACCTAGAATTGCCAGATATTTTCCCGTTATTCTTTTGCAAAGTTCAGTGAATAACAAAAAATCATGTAAAGAATATCCAAGGCTGGGTGCAGTGGCTCATGCCTGTAATCCCAGCACTTTGGGAAGACAAGTAGGAGGATTGCTTGATCTCAGGAGTTCAAAACCAAGCCTGGGCAACATAGAGAGACCCTGTCTCTGCAAAAAAACTTAAAAAAAACAGAAAACAAAAAAAAACGTAGCCAGGAATGGTGGCAGGTGCCTATAGTCCCGGCTACTCAGGAGGTTCAGGTGGGAGGATGCCTTGAGCCCAGGAGATCAAAGTTACAGTGAGCTGTGATCACACCACTACACTCCCGCCTGGGTGACAGAGCCTCAAAAAATACATACATACATACATACATACATACAAACATACATAAATAAAATTTTTTTAAAAATCCAGCAGAAAATGGTTCAAATTATTTGGGGCAGTTTATTTATCTCTTATAAGACACTTAGATGTTAGAAAGGAGGTTTAGAATCTCTTGTTAAAGGCCACAAACATCGTGTTCATATCCCAGGGTGCTGCCCTCAGCTACCACCTTCCTTCTTCTTGATGAAAGAAGAAATACTTTCATTTTCACCACACTCTAATTGCCGGGATTTATATAGCTCCATACACTTCTCTGTTTTCTGCTCTGACTTATTTTTCTTCTCTTCTAATCACTGATATTGTCTTAAGTTTAGCCCTTGAACCTCTTCTCTTCTATTGAGAACTCAAATACTCCCAAGGCTTCCACTATCACTCTTAAACTGACAGATCCCAAATTCATATTCCAAATTCTTGAACCTCACCTCTACCTTCCTGCTATCTATTCTCATGGGGCTGTTACCCATGGCTTAGACCAAACACATCCACATCCACCTCATAACTTCTCTCTTTCTGTGTGGGCTGCCACCATTCTCTTCAGTCCCTTGGGTTTTAAAACTTGGCATCATTCTCAACTCATTCATTTTATTTAGCAAGTCAGTTCTATTAAGTCACCCAATTCTCCCTCTGTATTATCTCAATAGCACTCTTATCTCACCACAGGCCAACCTCTTTAGCTTACACTTGGAGTACAGACGCAGCCCCCACCTGCCTGCCCTCCTTTTCACTCAATCCATCCAACCTCACATTCCCGGAATCATCCTTCACCTTTGGCCTGGTCACTCCTCTGTTCAAAAATATCTGTTTCTCCTGTATTACAATATGAAGGCTAAACATGGATTTTCAAGGTTCTCCACAACGTGCCCTTCTATCAAGCGTACATTTTTACTACTTCTCAATAACATAGTTTATTTCTGTTGTGTTTGGAATTCCCTCTTCTGCACTGCCACATCTAAATTCCAGCCCTACTTCAAGGTTCTTCCCAAATTTAAGGCTGGCTGCAGTGGCTCATGCCTGTAATCCCAGCATTTTGGGAGGCCGAGGCAGGCAGATCACCTGAGGTCACGAGTTCGAGACCAGCCTGACCAATATGGTGAAACCCCATCTCTACTAAAAATACAAAAATTAGCCAGGCGTGCTGGTGGGCACCTGTAGTCCCAGCTACTCGGGAAGCTGAAGCAGGAGAATCCCTTGAACCTGGCAGGCAGAGGTTGCAGTGAGCTGAGATCACGTCACTGCACTCCAGCCTGGGCGACAGAGTGAGACCCTGTCTCAAAAAAAAAAAAGAAATTTCTTCCCAAATTTTAACTTCTCCATCTAGATTTACATGCTACATCTCACTCCCTTCTTCTCACCCACCTAGTGAGGTGCACTGAGAAATTTAACACAATGATACAATGCTTACCATTTCATATGTGCTCATTTTCTTTCTTCAACTGCATGGCAAGCTCCATACAAATAGAGAAATAGTTTTCTATTGCCCTGCTATACAGCCCAGGGCTGCCAATAGTAACATATTTTTCACAGTAGACAAGTTAATTAATCTATTACTTAAATATAATTTTATTTCCCTTGATTATAGAGCCAGACACACAAATAATTGATCTATAATGAATAAAAGTGTAAACAAAGCAAACTAAGATTAGCATTTAATTTTCAATATTATACATCAGTTGTGTAACTATTACATGTAAAAACCATTTCTTACCTGATTTTATGCAGTCTGATGACTTGCAAATACCATCTAGAAAAAGGAGAGAATATGCATAAATACTGGCAACGCACATTTTTAAATTTGTTTTTCTTTTGTTCTTTTAAAAACTGTCGATTAAATAAGCAATTTCTTAAAGCAAGAACTAAAAACTGGGCATTATATATCATTGCCAGTGGTTAGAAAAAATATAAGAAAATAAAATAGGTAAAATCTAAATTTAAAATTTTGATTATGAAGAAAAATGTGTTATTATATCTTCTCTACCAACTAAGCTCTAGGCCTATTACATTGAAATAATCAGTTGTTTTTGCTTGGTAATCATTTTTTTTAACCATTAAAAATCAATCTTTTTTAATCCTAGTTTTGAAAAACTTCCAAGACTCAAATTAAATTTGTTAAATTCCTGTGAAGCCCTTTAGAATTTCAATGACACAACAAAAACTGACTAATGACTATTACTAAAGCTGGCCATAAAATTGTGTATATTTTAATCAAATAAAACCATATTTGAGATTCCTCATAAGTAAGCATGAGCACACTAAATATACTTGCAATTAATAACTTAGCTCAAACATAAAAGGCACTGTACTTCAAAGTTAATTGTTTTGACATACTGATGTTACATTTTTTAAATGAATCTCTTTGTCAGTCTTTAGGTGCCTCTATCCCTAACACATTTGTTAGACAGACAGTAAAAGCATGGAGGAAGATTTCCTTCTCTTTTGCGTTTATGGATGCACAGGTGTGGGAGTAACTCACCATCGTAGGTTGCATAGAGCGCGATCATTGTCACAGCTATGATGGTGAGGAGCAGGACAAGGACCGAGAGGCTGATCTCCAGCGGAGTCCATCGCTGTTTCTTCTTTGGCTTTGGAGTGTTGATATCAGTTATATCCATCTGACTTTCTGATCTGCCCATCACCTAAAATCTGCAAAAAATGAAAATGCTAATGATAAAAAAGAAAATGTCCACATGCGTAATGTGACTGGATAAAAGTAAAAGGTTCAGTCATTTTAAAATAGAAATATGTTTTTGCTGTTGAGAAGTCAAAATTTTGTTGCTGAATGCAAAGATTATAGAGTCAAATGAATTCGACAGGTCTCAGTCACAACTTTTTGTTTTTTGTTGCTGTTGTTTTGTTTTGTTTTGATGTATCACTGAAAATCTCAGCAAAATTAGACAGTAAGACTTGGTTAAATACTCAAGTAGGATTAATTCAGCAGTTTATAAGCAAATAATTGCTATACCACCATTAAGAAAGTTTTAAACTTACCCTTTTGAACTCTGGACTAACATCAAAGTTAATTTTATATCTTAGTCCAGTGGCTTCCTTTATAAGCTCAAAAACCAATGACTAATACCTTGAGGTTTTGACTAAGCAATAATTTGAAATATTAATATAGATAAACACCAAAAGGAATGAACACATGAGGTAGTTTATTTTAGTCATAAAGACAACTTTTATCTTTACAGTTCAAAATTACTACTACTACTGATACTGGTATCTATTAACTGGTTAGACAACATTCTGAAAATGGTCACTCACTGTACCAAAAGATACCTGAATATCCAGCTTAACCACACCCAATCCCATTTAAGAGGGGAGTAAAGGGGACAAGTAAACAAAATAATACAAAAAGTTACCAAGCTGATACTTGTAGTCCTGTGTAAAGCAGGGTATGCAAAAACATACCTGTATTCTTAAAATCTTTCACCTCAACTGGAGATGTGTTAACAACTTTAAACCATAAAGTGGACACTGCCACAGAAGAGAATAAAGAATTGGGAAACTGGGGCACAGAGAAGTCAGACAACGTGTTTAAGACTACACAACTAGTCAATATTCTTTGGAAAGAACACACTCGGTCATTGTTCAAAATAAAGCTGTATCATCATGCAGTAAAAGCTAATTTAGATCTTATTGTAGAAATTTAGGGGGAAAATTAAGGGGGTAGAAGCCTAAATATTAAACTTTATCAGGGGCCTAGTGACAGTTTATCAGTCCGTCTCCAAGGATTAGAACACACAATTTCCATTTTGCTTCATGACTGTATAAAAGAACATCTTAAACTGACAGATTAGCTGTTTATAGCTCAATACAAACTGCTCTGAGAATTTGGTCCCTGGATGCAGGGATGGCTCAGAAATGCTCTTATAGTTAAAGATCTTTGTTGAATAAGCACAATTCTCTAAGGGTGTGTTTTGTGGAAACTGACGCATAGGAGAAAGAAGAAACATATTTCACATTTGAAGTGTGGTGGGGAGACCCAGCAGAAAACTAGAAATTACCCTTCCCAGTGAATTATTCATAAGCGAACCACAACTAGACCTTAAGGTTCTGGATACAAAGTCTTAAACATGCTGTCCCCTTGATTACATGAGGCTATAAGCAAGGACAGACTATCAAATAAAAATATTTTATTAGACAATGAAAACTGTGTCTGCTCAATAAAAGGGGAATGTAATGTATCTGAATGTTAAAATGTCTTACTTAATGGTTATGTAAGGCATGCTGGCTTAGTCTCACCACCCCTGGGGTTATGATATGGAATTGCATTGATTGTAGTCCTATTTTAATAGTGTATTGGTTGGGCAAAGAAAAGATAGGAACAAATTTAATAATACTTTGGACACCTTACAGAGAGGTAAACAATAATAAGTCTCCCAGTCTCCCCATGTTTCATGACTGTCCTAAAGAACATCTGAATATTAAGCACATTTGCTAAAGTATTTCTCTTTCCTGAATATTGTTCCCCCTGTATATTTCAGAAGGCAATGTAGAGCAATGTTTTATTGGTACAAAATGACGTTTTTTGTTGTTTGTGTTTTTAGTTCTTCCTTAGAAATGGCAGTCTGTGTCCCTGTAAAGTGAAGAGGTGAACCAGGGCAGCCTCAGGGCTAAATTACAGGTGCTCTGTGGCAACTCCATGCCTTGTGGTGTAGTAAAGCTAGTGGATAAGCATTTGTTTCTCCCTGTAAGTTACTTTCCCTTGGCTTCTCCTTACCTTTAAGACTGCGTACTGAAGCAGCTGGGCTCTTAATGGTTCAGCACCTAAGTTTGCAGAAACAGTTACAGAGAAATGAAGACAGTGAGAGAAGCTGCATCAAAACAATATAATCTTTGAATAATCTACAAGGTGTTCCTCCATCTCCCCCTCTTGTAAATGCTCTGTAAATTCTTAAAGGAAGTCTTTTGCTCTTAGTAGTGTTTTTCCAAAAGCATTGAGCGCAAGCAGAAATGATGCAAGTTTAATCTCCTAATTAACTTTGTCATTCATTTCCAGTTAATTCTGGAAGGTTCACTATTTTTCTTTAAGAGATCAGGGGACAGTATCTGGAATCTCACTGTGGAACATATGACTAACTCCCAGATACCTGAATATCCAACTTAACCACATCCAATCCCATTTAAGAGAAGAGTAAGGGGGACGAGTAAACAAAATAATAAAAATAAAAAAAATTAAAATAAAAAAAAAACAAAGTTGATGCTTGTAGTCCCATATAAAGCAGGGTATGCAAAAACATACCTGTATTCTTAAAATATTTCACTTCAACTGAAGATGTGTTAAATAAAAAGTTTAAATGAAAAAGTGGACACTGCCACAGACGAGAATAGAGAAATAGGAGGTGTAAGATAACAAGAACCTGCAAACTTCAGCTCCACATTACCAAGAGAATAAATTACTATTTTAAGTGTAAGCTGAATTTCAAAGCAACGTAAAGCAGCAATTCTTATACCAGTTGAGCATAAGCATAACTATATCAGATAGTCAAAGCAGGAAACCTGAATAACTGATTTGTTAAAAAGGAAATCTCATAGACTTACAGACTTAGACTTAGCTAAGCAATTTTCATCTTCATAGCACATTATAACATTAACTTATATCTGCAGGTTCCTGAAGCTGTGCTTTGCAATTACAGTTTGTATTATGGAAACTGAGGCACAGGAAGAAGGAGAAACAGTTTGCATATTTAGACTGTGTCTGCAGAAGCTGAGGACAGAGGTACTCAGGATAAATCATCTTCTTGTTTCCCAGACATTAATTAGGTGTTTCCCAGCCTGAAATACGGAGTTCTGGACACAAAGTGCCAACCATGTTACTCTCCTGGTTAGTGCTGCTCTACAACCAAAGACACAGCGTTAAGTCCAAGAAATTACCAATTTTTTAAAGTGCTGGAACCCACAAAAATGGCAGGGAATGAAGTTACACGCCTTCATACAGTCGATTTGCCGATAAGCAGTTTCCAATGCTGACGCTGCAAGTCAGGTACTAGTTTTCAGTTTAATAAAATTGTAATTCGAATCATATATGGGGGAGGAATCGACTTGATCAAGAGGCTAAAGAGGGATATTTGGTTGCAGTTACCCTTATTTTGAAACAATACAAATAGATTGAAACCAGTTAAGTAAGAAGTCTTAAACTTTCATCTACAAAAGGACACCCCAACCCCGCACCGACCAACCCTTGTGAGATTTAAGCATAAATTATATAATAGGAAATCAGGTTAAAAGCAAGATGAAGAGGTGGGATAATGAAAAGATCTTCCGGTTAAGAAAAGTAAAAATAGAAAAGTGAGTTACAAATGAGAAAATCCGACCGAAACCATAATGAAAACAAACCTTGCTTAAAAAAAAATCAGTGTCTGTACAGCAGAATGGCAAATTCCCAGCCCCCAAATCAGCCCCGGTGCAATCTGGTAGCGCGGATCTCGGTAACCAAACATAACTCCCCGAGGCAGAGGCCGCAGGGAACTATGGAAATGAACCTGAAGAGCCAACCTGACGTGACTTCCAGAGCCCTCCTCCAGGTCAACCTCCGGGCCCCTCTCCCTCCCCTCACTCTTCAGGTCCCAGTAGCGGCTCCTTCCCAGGGCACGCCTCCTCCACCGCCGCAGGGTCCTGGGCGCTCGGATCGCGCCGGACCTTAGCTGCGGACCCTGCTCAGCGCACCTCCCGGCAGTAGCTCCTCTGGGCTGGCTCTGCCCTCCCCGTGCCCGTCCCACGGGCTCCCAGCGCCCTGGGCGCTCGCGCCCTTTGGACCTTTCTCCCTCAGCTCGCTCTCCTGGGACTCACCAGTGGGATTCGGGAGAAGTTGGAGGCTGCTGAGCCGACACATCCCGACCAATGAGCGCGCGGGGCCCGGTGGCAGTGGCGGGCTGGGAGCCCAGCCGAGCGCCGCTCAGTCGGTGCATCCGCCCAAGGCGCGCGGGCTCCGGGGTGAGGCCGGACTAGGGGGAGGTTCCGGACCCGCCTCCTCCCGGGCCGGGGGGGCGTCGAGGCACCTGGGCATCCCTCCTACCCGCACCCGCAGAGACTCACCGTGACCTCTCAGTAGATCCCGCGCCAGGAGTTAGGCGGCTGCTCCAGTCTGCGCTCGGTCAAGCTTCGCCACTTGCACATCTCCGCGCCCCGCGCGTCTCGGCGCTCTCACGGCCCCCCCCACCCCCCGCCACCCGCCACCCCGCCTCGCCGCTGCAGGACCAGCGAGAGGAGCAGTTCACTGGGTGACCTGAAGGTTTCCGCTAGGTCTCCCAAATCCAGTCACTTCATGTGAGGGGGCCGGGGGGGGCGGGGAGGGGCGGGCGGTGGCAATGAGAATGTCCTATCCTCCCCACCCCTCATCTCACCATTCCCAAAAGGGCTTTGCTAAACATTTTCGGAATTGCTTAGCTTCGGGGCTTTCAAGAAAACAATACACTGGCTCTTTGGGATTCTCTAGTGCGGATGAGGGCTCCATCTCTCTCCTGTGGACCGGAGACTGTAATGCTTGCCTCTTCTCACGCTCTTCTTTCGCTCTCTTTCTCGCTCCCTTTCCTCCCTGAATCCAAGCTTCCTTCCTTCTTCACTTAAATTTCCTCCCTCCCTCCCTCCTTCGTTTTCTTTTTTCTTACTGTCCCTCCGCTTTTCCTTCTTTCTTTCCTTGCTCCTGCTTTCTCCACCTCGCTTCCCTCTTTCTTTCTTTTTCTTGGTCAGAGTACTCTGATGTCAAGATCTGTACTGAAACTCTCCGCTCCCACCTCCTGACTCCAGGGAATCTTTTAACGTGTGTACATCGGAGGTTGAGTGTGGGGAGTGAGAAAGAGAGAAATAAACTAAAATGTGTCTGCTCTACCTACTGAAATCATCCATCATGCGCCTGGACCCTCATCAGTTTAATGCAGGCAAGCAGAGCACCCCTTTCACTCAAGACACAGCGATTCCTCCTCAAAGGGATAAATACAAACAAGGAAATAAATACTTTTGGCACAAAGGCAGTTTCTTTGTAAAAGCTACCTTTAGCAGCTATAATTAACAAGGAGCTCAGAGGAACTAAACTTCCTTTTTTTTTTTTTTTTGCTTCTAGTATACAAGTACCTTTAATACTGATCCCTTTCCTTTTTTGAATCACATGTAATTACAGACACACACACACACACACACACACACACACTCACACTCCCCTGCGGAACTCATACTGAAGTAAAACTGGGTTTGCAATTATCTGTTTTTAATATCAAAATGATTTACTGCTTGAGAGGGTCCTCTTGTACTAAAACATTTTCCATCTTTTTCATAGGAGAGAAAGCTGAAAAGCAAGGAGAAAAGGTAGTTCATGCTAATAAGATAAGTGGAATACAATGGAGAGACATTTCCCCAAAAAGCTAGCCAATCTTTAAATAATTCTATTAATATAGAGAAAAATGGAGTGTGTAGACCTAACAAGTGCCTTTCACGACTATTTACGCTTTCTCTGTGCATCTTACAGACACTACTTAGTCCTCACCACAATCCTGAAATATTGGTGTTTTCACTCCCACAAATAAGCATATGGAGCTTGACTAGCGCCCTGGAAAGCATCTCAACGGGAATTTATTCATTTACTTATTTTCCTACAGAGTCTGGCGCTGTCGCCCAGGCTGGAGTGCAGTGGTGTGATCTGGACCCACTGCAACCTCTGCCTCCTGGGTTCAAGCGATTCGCCTGCCTCAGCCTCCTGAGCAGCTGGAAATACAGGCACGCGCCACCACACCCAGCTTATTTTGTGTGTGTGTGTGTGTGTGTGTGTGTACTTTTAGTTTCGGGGTTTCTCCGTGTTGGCCAGGCTGGTCTCGAACTCCTGGCCTCAAGTGATCCGCACACCTCGGTCTCCCAAAGTGCTGGAATTACGGGTGTTAGTTACCATGCCTGGCGGTGAGGACATTTTAAAGGAAAAAAAAAAAGGGCGGGGCGGGGGGAGGATTTACTTAGAATGTATGACAAAAGAAAAAAAAAATGCCTACTTAAAGTTATTTTTAGACTCTGACTTTCAGCTGATAGTCCACAGTATGGATTGTTAACTGTTTTCCCAGAACAAATCTTTTTTTCTTTTTCTCTTTTCTTTCTGTTTTGTTTTGTTTTGTTTTGTTTTTAGATGAGAGTCTCACTGTGTTGCCCAGGCTGGTCTCTAACTCTGGGCTCAAGCAATCCTTCAGCCTCAGCCTCTTGAGTAGCTTGGATTACAGGCTTGTACTACCCACACCTGCCTTACAATATCTTGATTTCATTCAAGTTCATTAGAAACTTAGGGGTTTTTATTTTTGTTGTTGTTTGTTTGTTTTTAAATCAAGAATGCTAAATCTCCTCCCAGAAGTTTATGCAAGTTTGAGATAAAATTTTTAAGGGATCTAATAAAGAGTCTTCAAGTATTTACAGTAAGTAAATTTAGAAAACTGAGGCTTACTGAGTTGGTCCAAGATCACTCGGTTTGGCTACTTATAGGAATGGAGGAAAAGTAGTCCTCCTGGTGACCACACATCAGTTATTAAGAATGGAATGCATTGGTTCTAGCAATATGCAGAATAGATCCTTAAAAACCACCAGTGTGACACAAATGCTTGATGAAGTTTTTTTAAGTCCTTTCAAAATGCAATAGCGCCTTTTTATATGCACCATTGAGCCAGGAGGCAAGTAAAGGAAAACCTTAGAAGCCAAAAGCAAAGGGAGCTGTCAGAGGCATTTGGACCAGAGCAACTTCATCTTGAATAGGGGCTAGGTAAAATAAGGCTGAGATCTGCCGGACTGAACTCCCAGGAGGTGAGACATTCTTAGTCATAGGATGAGATAGAAGGTTGGTTGGCACAAGATATAGGTCATAAAGACGGTGCTGATAAAACAGGATACTGTAAAGAAGTCAGTCAAAACCCACCAAAACCAAGATGGCCACGAAAGTGACCACTGGTGGTCCTCACTGCTCATTATTTGTGAATTATAATGTATTACCATGCTAAAAGACACTACCACCAGTGCCATGACCGTTTACATATGCCATAGCAACATCCAGAAGTTAACCTACATAGTCTAAAAAGGGGAGAGGATCCTCAGTTCCAGGAAATCTCTGCCCCTTTCCCTGAAAACTCATGAATAATCTACCCCTTGTTTGGCACACAATGAAGAAATAACTGTAAGTATACTCAGTCAAGCGGCCTATGCTGCTGCTCTGCCTATAGAGTAGCCATTCTTTTTTCCTTTACTTTCCTAATAAACTTGATTTCCCTTTGCGGATTCATCCTGAATTCTTTCTTGCAAGAGGTCCAAGAACCCTCTTTTGGGGGATCAAGATGTCTTTCCTGTAACACAGACAAAAAAATCAAGAAGGATATGGATGTCCTGGTAGTATCTATCCATTTCAGGAGGCCTCACTGGACTTAAGTGACCGAGAGCTTTCACTGTAACAGAACTTGCAAGTGCCGAGGGACTTCATACAAAGCCTAGTTCAGAGTAAAGTGAAAAGGTGGGCTAACAAAAAATGAAACTCAGCCCCAACTCCCACTCCTCACCCCTACTCTCCCACAAGAAACATAAATATATTTGCTTTTTTCAGTCCTGATTCAGGCTGGTAAACTTACAACAAAAACTTTCTGTAAGAATTCATGATTCAGCTAGACTTCAGATGGATGCAGGGCTAGAATTTATACTAATTGTGTAGCCTGAGTATTTCCAAGTTAAAGATTTATGGTAAAACAGCCCCAGCTAGACTGTTCGAAATAAAAACTGAAAAACTTACCACAACTGACTCTAACCAAAAGAACTTCTTGAGAATGAATTTATGAAGCAAAGTAATAGTTTATGGAAGATCTGATATGCGAGAAAGAATGATAAGCAAAGAATATAGTAACAACATAAATAAATCTAAGCAAACATTAACAAAAATTAAAAAATGGTGATAAAAAAGATCAACTATAAAACCAGACAACAGGGGTGTGTAAGTTGGGAGAGTTTAATTACAATTAAAGCACTCGAAAGTCTTTACTCAATCAGGCCTGATGATGTGCACCTGTAGTCCTCGCTACTCAGGAGGCTGAGGCAGGAAAAGCGCTTGAGCCCAAGTTTGAGACCAGCCTGAGCAACATAGTGAGACGCTGGCTAAATAAATAAAATGAAGTCCTTACTTACATTGTTGGAAAGAAGGATAATGATATTGATTAATTGTATACTTTAGACTTCATTAGGTTAATTATATATGTAAAAAGTACTAATATAACCACTAAAAAGATAAAAATATAGTGCATGAGGTCAAGTTTTGCAGAAAGAAAAAACAAAATTAAACATAAGTCAATCTAAAGGAGGACAGAAAAAGAAAAAGCATTAGAGAAGAAAATATAGGAAGTATAACATAAAATGCTAGAAATAAATCAAAATATATTAATTGCAATGAATATAATTGAACCAAATTCTCCAGTTAGAAGACAGATTGGCATATAACAAACAAATGAACAAAATCCAGCTGCCTTCTGTTTGAAAGAGACACATCTAAAACATAAGGCTATAGAATAGTTGAAAGTAAAATAATGTAAAAAAATACATCAAACAAATATAACTGAAGGATTGCTGGTATAGCAAGATTGTAATAAAACTAAAATTTTACCAAAAAAAGAGAGCAATCAATTCAGCAGGATGATAAAATTCTAAGCTTGATTACATTTAGTAGCATAAATTTTAAGTATATATTACAAAAATAATATAAGAATTAAAAGGGTAAAATCACCAATGTTACTGGGTGATTTTAATACACTTTTCTCAATATTTGATAAATCAAGTGCACAAATCAGTAAGGATATAGAAGATCTGGATAACAATATTAAAAGATAATCCAATAGAAATATATAGAATATTTCACTTAAGAATTGGAGACTATACATTTTTTAAGCACCTATGAAATATTTATAAACATTGATTATATGCCAAACTATTAAATAAGCTTCAGTGAATCTTGAAGACTTTTCATAACACATTTTTGGACCTTAACATGATTAAATAAAAATAAAACCACATATACATCTAGAAATTGTTAAACAATGCACACAAACACCTTAAAATAACACATAAATTGGCCAGGCGTGGTAGCTCATGCCTGTATTCCCAGCACTTTGGGAAGCCGAGGCGGGAGGATCACCTGAGGTCAGGAGTTTGAGACCAGCCTGGCCAACATGGAGAAACCACCCCCTCTACTAAAAATACAAAAATTTGATGGGTGTGGTGGCACGTGCCTGTAATCCTAGCTACTCAGGAGGCTGAGGCAGGAGAATCACTTGAATGAGGGAAGCAGAGATTGCAGTGAGCCGAGATCACACCACTGCACTCCAGCCTGAGTCACAGAGTACGACTCTGGAAAAAAAAAAGAAAAGAAAGAAAGGAGGGAGGGAGGAAGGGAGGGAAGGAGGAAGGAAGGAAGGAAGGAAGGAAGGAAGGAAGGAAGGAAGGAAGGAAGGAAGGAAAGAAAGAGAAAGAAAGAAAACACACACACACATAAAGAGCAAGAGCAAATCATGATTGAAGTGAAGAAACCTATAACTGAATGCAATAAAAATATTTCTTAACAATATATGTCAATCGAGGTATCTAGCAATAGCAGAAAATTTGTAGCCTTAAATACTTTTATTTTAGAGGGAAAAAGCTAAAATTTAATGAGGTGAGCATGTAACTTGGAAAGTTAGAAAAAGAAAATAACAAATCCTAAGAAAGTGAACTGAATGCAGTAGTACATAAAAATGACCAAAGATAGCTTTCTTTTACTTTCAATATTAAAATTAAATATGAGTTCAATAGTAAGTATTGGGTTAGAAGGCCTGGATGGTGTAGTTGGAAAAAGAGAGAGAGAGAGAAGAAAAGGAAGGAGAGATGAAGGGAAGTGAATAGAAAAGAAGACAGAACTAATTAAATAATGGTAAATTATGTAGTGCGATTATCAATACTGGAAAATCAAAGTGATCTATAAAATTTTACTCATATTTATAAGAGTAATATGATTGCTGGATATAAGATGAATATTAAAAAATTAATTGCATTTTTACAAGAGAAACAAATGAGAAAACATAACCTTAGAAGACCCATCTACAGTCCTATAGGTAGACAGATAAACAGGCATTGATATAAATATATAGATATATCCTAAATGAGGGGTTGTGAAAAAAAAAGGGAAGAAAAGAATATGCAACAGAGACCTAAATCATCCTTAGAGCCTAAAATATTTATTATCTGGCTTGATACAGAGCAAGTTTCACTGCCTTTGTGCTAGCCAATGCTCAGAATCCTACTGAAAAGACAGCGAATAATTCGTTTTGTTTACAAGGACACTGTTTTTTTTTTTTTTTTTTTCCTCTTTTGGCAGATTGTACAAATTCATACTCTTTTCTAAAATTAATGCCATTGTGTGTTATTATTACCCACTATTGTTGCTTAAAACATTCTATTTACAGCAAACTAATGTGAGGTACAAGGCTTAGTAGACTTTATGCACTGACTGGTGTCTAAATTGATATTCTTATTAGTGGTATATAAGAAGTCAGGTGAATAAGACTTGGTTTTATTTGGAGTTCTAGCTGGCATTTACTTATTAATTCATGAGACTGTGGATCTCCTGTGCTGTGGTCATTTCTATTTATTCTTCATTTTAATGTCTGTTTGTTCTTAAAAATGTAACATTATTTTTAGCTTGTAGGCTCTGAAAGGGGCCACTGACCACTGTTGGATTTGGCTGACTGGTTGTAGTTTGCAGATTCCTGGTCAGTGGATCCTCCACAGATTATGTGATTCTATTGGGATATGCACCTTTGGTTGACTTTTCATTGACCAAGCTACTCCACAACTTGGAAAAAGTTGTCCTTGTTGGAAATAGATAGTGATGAAAATGGATTAGTTTAGCAATTTGTAGGAAACACAGCAATACAAATGATTCTTGTTTAAAATCATGCAAATGAACTTTTTCTGGGAGAGATTCTATTGATTTCCATGGAAACGATAACTCTAAACATTACATTTTATAGGCTAATAAAAGTTTTGATAGGCCAACATAGTTTTTAAAAAACTAAACTTTGGTAAACTTTCAGTAAACCATTTTAGAAAACATTTATATTATCCAGAATTGTTAAAGAAACACATGACTTACAGCCCAACAAATTTACCTTTAGGTGCACAGTCTCAGAAAAAAACCTGAAGATATGTGTAAGATTCTGTAGCAGTGTGGTCTATAATAATTTTCAAAAAAGTAGAAACAATACAAAAGTCCATTGATAAGAGAATGGATAGATAATGGTAATACATTCATAAAATAGAATACTACACAGAATACAAAATAACCAACTGCCCTAAACAAACCAACAAACCAACCAACCAAACAAACAAACCAACTGCAGCTAAACTACACAGAATACAAAATAACCAGTTGCAGCTAAACAAATGAGAAAAATAATGTTGAATGAAAAAGCAAGAAAACTCTGTGTAGACTATTACAGATACAAAGAAAACAGAAGATGTAATGATTATGTAATCAGGGAATCCACAGTTTAGTGGGTAAGAAAAATGCAAACAAGCATTTACAGTAGATTTGCATGTGATAGAAAAGTGTTTACTCTTTTTGGCATGGTGGAATTTTGTGCAATGGAGCAATAAGGTCAGAGTGTCCGTTATAATACCTATGTTGCATTGATGGGAATGAGGAGGATGGGAAAGGATGGAGGCAAGGAGATCTGTTAAAGGGCTTGGACAGTGATTCTTATGAGAGATGTTTTAAAAATAAATAAGTGATCTAAGGCAATTGGATAGATTTTTGAGGTAAATCCATAGGACTTAGCGACTTTTTCATATTGAAGGTAAAGAAGAAAGAATCCAGAATGACTACTATAGTATCAGGCAACTGGATAGATCTGCCACTTCACTGAGATAGGGAACATCTGATAGTGGTGGTGGTGAGTTGTGGCTAGGATGACGGACATCATGTTGAAATTGTAGCATTACTGTCATACAATGGGATATTTGCTGCTCCTGACAATTTGGTAAAACATCTAAATATTTGTTACATGCCAAATGCAATAATTAATTGTGATGATGGGACAAATAAGACTCAGAAATATTATACCTTCAAATTTCATTGAAGAAAAAATACCCTATGATTACCAAACGATTATTTGAAAACAGTCACTCACTAAGCAGTTTTTCAAATAACTATAGCTGAGTGACTGAAAATTAAATTTCCAAACATGGAATTGGGCCTATTCCCTGGCTAAACTGTTCTATGTGCTGATGCAGTGGGGCATGAAAGTCCCTCCCAGACATGCTACACATGCCACGTGTATGATGTGACTAAGCTCAGTTACAGAGATATGCTCATCCCCTCATGTCTCCAAGATGATTATGTGTTTCATCCCAGCAACACACTAAAATTCCTTTACTGGCAATACATAGAGAAAGGGGAAAGGAGGGTAGTTTCACAGCACAACTTGTGTGGACACTTTGCATTCACAAACCTGGAACCAATTCTGACCGGGAGGGAGGGCTGATTTTGAGCCTTTGGTTTACCTATCACCACATACCAAGGAACATGTGCATATGATTCATTCACATTAGACCTCTCTGATGCATTTCCTGTGGACAGCTGTGGCCCTGACTCTGGGGGCGAGAGCAGGGTATTGAATACTACATAGCAGCAGCCACAGGAATAAACCCAAACACCCCAGATTTTTCTCAGGGGGACAGCTGTCCAATTTTGGCATGATTAACCTTTAAATCTCTGGTTCTTTCTGACTCTGATGTTTGGCAGAGGTGCTGATTCCAAATAATCAAAACTAGGACAAGCAAGAAGAAGAAATGCGTCTTCTAAGCAACTCCTGAGTGGGAAAGTTTGTGTCTTAACTTGAAATAATCATATTCCAAATGTAATCAATTGCCAACTTCTCTTGGATCCATAATGCTTCCAGGAAAAGTGCCAGGTGAAACAGAAATATCTAAATGTTAGACTTTTATGTTCCTTGCTTTATTTATTTATGCTTTATACCATACCAATCCTTTTGCAAAGATAAAGTTTATCTTGAACCCCATTATTCTTAATCTTTTTTATCAGCTGATCATTCTTACCACAGGGATTCTTACCAATTCAGATTATTGCATTTACCTAGATCCTTTAAGTCCAAGCAAAAAGAACACTTTTAAAAACTCATCCTGATCTGTTTATGCAGATGTATGTACATAGTGGCTTCTGTTGTATGCTTTCATTACAATGTTTAAAATATCTCAATGCCAAGTCCTAAAGAAACGAACTGCTCCTTGTTACAAGATGCTTTTAGTGTAAGAAATCTTTTCAATTATAATGATTTAGGATGTTATTTCACAAAAGCGTATTCAATGCATATTAATGCACTGCAAATTTTAAAACTAGGCCAGAAAAATTAAAGAAATAAAAGCGTTAAGAGGGCCCATTTGACTAGTACAATGTTGTATATAATTGAAAAATAGCTCCAAAAACATTACACAATGTGATTGTCTTGCTTTTGTCTCTATCACACTAACTGTATTCTTACAGGAGAGTTGTTGTCTGTTTGCCTTGTCCACCTGCCTTATCCAGTGGTTATTGGTAGAGGCAGCAGTTCCATTCCAAAGGGAAAACAATCTCTTCCTGTTCCCTGTGGTGATGCCCATTTCCTGTTGCTTCTGGAGCTGGGTAGGGGGGTAGTTCTCAATAAGGTCCTTCTGCTGACGTCAACGGACATCACAGGGACAAGGGCGAGGCAGTCACATTCTTGTTGAGTACTAGGGTATTAAAATAGCTGAAGGTAATGGAGCCTATTCCTAGTTCATTAATTTGATGGTATTGCTTTTTACCCATTTGAAACCCAGTGAGTTTCTTCCTGCTAAGGAATTCAGAGTGATATTAATTTATCCAGTCACTATTTAAATAGGTATTAATAAAAGTAAGGAGGATTCTCCATAAAGTACAATGTTTCTCTTCCTGTAATATCACCAATAAATTGCTAAGGCCCAATTTCATATTATAGCAAGGAATGATATGAATAATATTATTTGAAGTTGTCTCAGAGAAAAAGGGCCAGGTTAGTGCTGTTCAATTACTGGTACGTTCATCTTCCCTCCAAGTCATTCACTTGTGAGCTCAGTCATTCTGGGCCTTAACAAACCTCTCTTAACTCTGAGTTGCCCCAAGCTGATAATTTCTTTCATCCTTCTCACTGAAAGCATCTTTAATTTTCTCCATTATTTCTAGCCTGATGACATTTCTTAATCTTTAATACATCTATTTCTTGAACTTTCAGTTCTTCTAGCTTCTACAACATTGTGCTGGTCTCTCCCTCCTCTTTGTCCTCCATCTGCCTACTAAATAAAGCATCTTTTCTTGTCCTTTCATCTCTCTCTTTCTAGGAATTCTTGCTTGACTGTTTTTATGCATATCATTATTTCAACTCTGATCTCATGGCAGACAACTCCCAAACCTACAACAATTAGTCCAATGTATTCCCCACTTTTCCTTTCATTTGTAGAATACTTCACAAACCCATGCTCTCATGAACTTATATACTTTACAGGCTCAGCCTTGTTCCAGTTCATCTAGGCTTGACACATCCCAGTGGCCTTTGATGAGTCCTTTATTACTCCCCAACAAACAATGAATTTACAAATGTCAACATTTTTATCTCCACAGGATCTCCTGAATCCTTTTCCCTACATTTTATTTCCAAAGCCAACATTAGCCAGCAGAAATTGTATTCTCTTATTTTTCCTGGATTATTATACTAACATTTTGAACATTATCCTTAGAAAGACACTATTTCATCTTTTCTTTATCTCAATTCATTGTTCACATTATTTCCTGGTCGATTAAATAGAAACTCAGAATATTTTACTCACTCAGATGTTCAGAAACTGCAAAATTCTGTATTTTCAGATTTTATGCCGGCTAAGCCTAATTTAATAAAACTCGTGCTACTTTACATGTGCTAAGCCTGTTAGAATGGGAAATGTAGTTAAAAGTATAGAAACAACAACAAAAAAAATGGCTGATACCGTAACACCAGTGACACCGTGTCAGACCAGCCTAAAATATTCAAGTTTTGGGAGGAATTATTTTGGCTTCAACAGTTATTAATGCATAATTGACATGACAATAAACTGCACATATTTAAGTGTATAATTTAATAAAATGTGACATTGATTATGCATATGCCTACGAAAGAGTCATCCCATTGAGATAATAAATTTATCCTTCACCTTCCAAAAGTAACTCTTGTGCCTTGGTAATCTCTCTCTGCTGCCCTTCCCTACCTATCTCTTATTCTCAGGCAACCATTGATTGCCTCTCTGTTAGTATACCATTTGTATACTAGTTTGCATTTTCTAGAATTTTATATAGATGTAATTACACAGTATATACTATTTTTTGCCTTTTTACATTCAGCTGATATTCATTCATGATATAATTATGCTGATATTCATTCATGTAGTAGCAGTAGTTCATTCTTTTTTATTATTGAATAGTATTCCATTGAATGGATATACCTTAGTTTATCAATTCACTTATTGATAGAAATTTGTATAATTTATAGCTTGGGGCCATTACAAATAAAGTTACTACGTAAATTCATTTTTAAATCTTTATAGGAACATATGCTTTCACTTTTCCTAGGTAAATATCTAGGAGTGCAATAGCTGAATCATATGACAGTAAAGTTTAACTGTTTAACAGATTGCCAAACTATTTTTCCAAAGCGGTTGTAGCATTTTTCACAATCAGTACTGTATAAGCATTCCATTTGCCCCACATTCTTGTTAACACTTGGTACAGTCAATCTTTTTAGTTTTAGCCATTATAATTGGTGTATGATAGTGTATCGTGGTTTTAATTTGCATTTCCTTAATGACTAACGATGTCAAGTATCTTTTCATCTGTCTATTTGTTATCCATATATCTTGTTTGGTGAGTGTTTGAAAAGTATTTTAAAAGGAAAATAAGGGCCAGGCGCTGTGGCTCACGCCTGTAATCCCAGCACTTTGGGAGGCCGAGGTGGGCAGATAATGAAGTCAGGAGTTCAAGACCACCTGTTATCTCAGCACTTTGGGAGGCCGAGGTGGGCAGATCACGAGGTCAGGAGTTCAAGACCAGCCTGACCAACACGGTGAAACCCCGTCTCAACTAAAAATACAAAAATTAGCCAGACATGGTGGCACGCACCTGTAATTCCAGCTACTCGGGAGGCTGAGGCAGGAGAATTGCTTGAACCTGGGAGGAGGAGGTTGCAGTGAGCCAAGACCGCACCACTGCACTCCAGACAGAGTAAGAATCAGGCTCAAAAAAAAAAAAAAAAAAAAAGAAAATAAATTGCAAAAGCTAACTCTGTTATATAAATTTTTAAAACATACAAAGTCTCTCTATTTTATCTTTGAATGAGAGGTTTTTTTTTTTTTCCAAATTGCCCATGTTTTCTTCCAAATAATTGTTGGAATAATAACTACAAATAAAGTCTCTGGGAGAATCATTTGCAAGCACAAGGAAAGCATAGCATTCTTCAACATTATCTACATCCAGAAAATACATTATATGAATCCAGCCTAAATATTCTGCCTTATTACTCATGGTTCCTCTATAGTCTCTAAGTAAGTGAGTTCTAAAACATGCTATGAGTTGTAATGGTAGTAGGTGAGATGGTTGTAGGGGTATACAGAGTTATTATATAAGGATAAATCTCACTATAAGAACGGTATTCTATTTTGACTTCTCATTAGATTCATTTTCTTATGTAAAGAAAAAAGTCTCAACTTGGAAATTATGTTTGTGTAACATCTCTGTGATAATAGTTGATCACTTTTCTCAACAGAGAGCAGTCCTTAGTCTCAAGTCTTCAGCAGTTCAGAGTACTAAGCTAGGATTTTTTGTTTGCATTTTTTCATTGTATTTACTTTTTTAGTAAGTGACATAGATTTTCAGTCAGTCAGCCAGTGATAGCGATATAAAATGTCATTACACCATGTATTTTAGTTAAAGGAAATGAGTTAATTGATAGAAAACATATTACATAAGTAATATTCTATTGATATTCAGATTCATCAAAAGTTGTTACCATAATATACAAATGACTCAATTTGGGGAAAAATTATTTAATGTTTAGCCCAATTATTTTCAAACTATACTTACTCCATGGAAAACTAGGGTTTACTAGGTGGTGCCTTCACCATTGGGTTGAGGAGATGGCAATGAGCAGGCAAGGAGAGAATGAGCAAACAAGTTTAGGAAACCAGCCCTGGAATCAACTAGAGCAACTCATTACTTATTTATGGAAAACAGGAAACTTCAAAAAAAAAAAAAAAAGGGGACAATAATCATGCATATTCACATGTATGATTATTTCCTTTTACTGTATATTCTTTCAATCTTTTTCTAAGCTCATACACATTTTTAAAATTAGATTGCCATAATGTTACATACTTAAAAAATAGTACTATAACATGCTAATTTTCTGTCATTAAGTGCTCTTTAAAAATTAATTTTTGGACTGTAGAATATTTATTTAACTGTAAACCTTAGCTTCACTTCTATATAAAATGAAAATTGGACTAGATGACATCTAGAATATCGTCCTGGTCTAACAGCCCTTTCCTCTATTAAGTGAATAGCGAAACACTCCTGAATTACTTAAATAATTAAATCCCCGTCCTACTCACCCTGAAAAGCAGTTCATGGAACTGACTATGTGAGAAGCAGCTCCACTGCACAGAAACTACAACAATCTGGAACATCAGTGTATATCTCAACAACTTGAGCCCGTATTTGAACGCACTGTCTTTTATGACCACAGTGTCATATTATGTATGAAATGCTTCTCCTAATTAGTCACCACCCTCTCGCTTTACCTCAGCTGGGCCTGCTCTGGAGGGTGACTGACCGCCTGTCTATTTCAGGCACCTCCTAGGGCTCCACATGAGCGTAAGTCATCTAACTCATGTTTTAAGTTAAGCAATCCACAACTTAACATTTGTGCTTGCTAAGAATCTATTATGCAACTGTTTTTGTTGTTATGTACTAGCAGATAAAGAGACAAAATTTCACTTTATTCATATAGATTTCAAGAAAAGTTAAAGATAACTATAAGCTGCTATTTGTTGAAGGCTGAGTGTGACTATATCCTGTTCCACTTTTCTATAGCTGGTGCTGGGGGAGGTGTCCCCATTTGTCTTCATATCTGTAGGGTCTTTAGGACTTAAGGGAAAGGAAATTTATTCATTTTATTTCATAAATGTTTACTAAGTACACACATATGCTAGCCATTCTGGTAGGTCCTTAAGACATAGAGATAAATAGAATGCTGCCATTTCTTAAGTCTTAGTCTAGTAAGGGAGAGAGGAAGAGAGAGAAACAGTAGCTACAGCTATATGTGTCTTGATGAAAGAATGTCCAAAGTGGTAGGTTAAAAGAAAACACACACACACACACACACACACACACACTTCAGAAATGAGACTGTCTTTGAGGAAACTGCCAAAGGATACTTTATTGGGTTGAATAGTGTCCTTGCAAAATTCGTGTCCTTCCTGGAATCGTGATCTAATTTGGAAACAGGATTGTCACAGACGGAATTATCTAAGAAAAGGTCATACTGGAGTAGGTTGGCCCTTATGCAGTATGACTGGTATCCTTGTAAGATGAAGAGAAGACACACAGAAACAGAGACACTATTTCTGTCAGGGAGAATATGGCCATGTGATAACAGAAGCAAAGATTGAGTGATGCACTTACAAGTCAAGCGACGCCAAAGGTTGATAACAAACACCAGAAGCCAGAAGAGTCAAGGAAGGTTTCTCCCTTAGAAAGTCTTAGAGAGAGCACAGTTCTGCCAGCACCTTGATTTCAGACTTCTAGTCTCTGGAATGGTGAGACAATATATTTTTCTTGTTTTAAGCACCAGTTGCACTTTGTTGCAGCATCCCTGGAAAATTAATAACATATCTAGGAGCTCATTAAGTAGACCGAAGGGAAAGCTTTCCAAGTGAAGGTAACAGCATGTTCACAGTCATGAAGGAGTGAAAGAGTATTCAGAAGAGTCTCATCAACATAATTGAGTTACCTAAATACGACATGATATGTGCAGTTCAATAAATAACATATACACAGTGTGTTATATTCCTCATTATTTCACACATTTCGTATATGTCTCAGAATCAACAAGAGAAATGAGACATAAACCTTTTTTCCTTAGCCTCACTTAATGAATCACCCAATCTCTGCCTTTGTGACTGCATGGCTGTCCTCTCTTGTGCCTTCATTATTGAATATTTTGCAAATCAGAGGGTTAGAACAGTGCATATATATATATGTTATATTATATATGTATAATTTTTTTTGAGACAGAGTCTCACTCTGTTGCCCAGACTGAAGTGTATTAGCATGATCTCAGCTCACTGCAAACTCCACCTCCCGGATTCAAGTGATTCTCCTATCTCAGCCTCCTGAGTAGCTGGGATTACAGGTGCCCACCACCATGCCTGGCTAATTTTTGCATTTTTAGTAGAGACAAGGTTTTGCCGTGTTGGCCAGGCTGGTCTTGAACTCCTGACCACAGGTGTTCCACCCGCCTCGGCCTCCCAAAGTGCTGGGATTACAGGCATGGGCCACCGCTCCCGGCCCTAAATATATTTTTAAAACAAAAACACAAAATTGTTCCCTAGGGATGAGCCAAACCCTTCATCTGTGCTCATTGAAAGAAACAGCTATCTATTCAAATATGGGACAGAACACTAGATATATATTTTTAATTACTGAGAGGTATGTTACAACTTTCCAATTTAGCACCTTCCTAATGAGTTTTCAAGGGTTATTTTGGCTCTACATGATTTCTGTCTACCCACTGACTCAAGGATCTAACTTCCTAGTAAAATTCAACTGTAAAAGGTTATGTGATGGCCAATTTTCTGTTTCTGTAGGACTCAAAATTGGAGTGTGGGTTATTGGACATCTGTTGACAGACAATGTTTATTTTTTTCTTTACCAGGCCAATGAAATTTTGAGAAAGTTTATAGAGCTTTTGTTTACTGTTTATTTAGTTGTGATCTTTTTCAGTGTAAGAAAAACTACCACCTATATATACTATATATATATATACACGCACACACTCACATTTATGTAACATACGTGCTTATATATGCATTCAGGTATACCTCAGAGATACTGGAGGCTCAGTTTCAGACCATAGCAATAAAGTGAATATTATAATAAAATGAGTCACACAGTTTTTTTGGTTTCTTAGTGTATATAAAAGTATGTTTATACTATACTGTGGTCTATTGAATGAGCAACAGCATTATCTCTAAAAAAAGTACATATCTTAATTAAGAAATTCTTTATTGCTAAAATTGCTAACACAGAGACATGAAGTAAACACATGCTGTTGGAAAAATGATGCTGATAGACTTGCCTGACACAGCATTGCCAAAAACTTTCAATTTGTAAAAAATGCCCTATCTTGAAGTGCAATAAAGCAAAGTGTAAAAAATGAGATGTGTCTGTATATAGGTATAGATGCATAGTGGGGAAACTGAGATGAAGAATTATCAAAGAATTTTCTGAATTTCATAGAACTAATAAAGGGAATATCTAGAAAATTAACTGAGGTATTTTAATTCCAAATTTAACATTCTTTCCATTTGAGTATGATGACTATTCTATATATATATATAATGGTCTGGCACAGAGGTTCTCAAGAGGAAAATTTTGCAATGTCTGTAGACATTTTTGATTGTCACATTGAGGGGATGCTACTGGCAGCTAATGAATAGAAGCCAGGGTGCTTTTGGACATATTATATACAGGACACCCCCTGCCCCCAACTAGAAAAGAGTTGTCCAGTCCAAAATGTCAATAATAGAGCCAAGATTGAGAAATTGCAGTCTAGTATAATGGCTAATAAAGAATACTCTTTATAACGTATTTACTACATACCAAGCATTGTGCTAAATAAATCATTCCTAAGCAATGTTTCCCAAAATATCTCTGATTAAGTATATACTACTGCTATTTCCATTTTACACACGAGGAAACTAAGGGTGGGAGAGATTAATTTGCCCCAACAAGTGACAAGTCTAGAATTCAAATACAGGCATTTTTGTTGCTAAAGTCTTTACTTTTAACTATTAGATTCTAACCATCTGACAGGAAGCAGATCTTCATATGATAAAATGTGATTCTGAATAACTTTCTCTTAAAGATTATTTTATGCTTTAGTTGCCTTTGCCAGTCAACAATTGCATCCTTTATAAGACAATGATATGGTAAAAAATTTTCTAAAATCAGTTAGCATAAGAAAATTAGTCATATGATAAACAAAAAATCATTTTATCATGCCTGAAAAATAAATATTTCTACACAATCTATACCTTGATGCTATGGTGTGAATATGTCTCCCAAAGTTTAACAAAGTTTAAGTGGGGAAGGCTTGTGTGCTGATGTTAAGAAGTGGGACCTTTGAAAGGTGATTAGGCCATGTGGGCTCTGCCCTTATGAGTGGATTAATGTTATCATGGGAGTAGGTTCCTTATAAAAAGATGAGTTCAGCTTCTCTCTCTCTCTCTCTCTCTCTCTCACTCTATCTTTGCCCCTCCAACATGTTCTGATGCAGCAAGAAGGTCCTCAGGTGCCAGCACATTGAGCTTGGACTTCCCAGCCTCCAGAAATGTGAGAAAGTAAATTTCTCTTTCTCATAAATTATTCAGTCTGTGATATTCTGTTATAGCAGCAAAAAATGGACTAAGACACTTTGGGAAATAGAAATATAATTTAAAATTTTTTTGACTTCTTTTAAGCTAAAAGTTATAAGGTATTTCTGTGATCACTTTGACAGTAACTTTTATCTAGCCACATCATTGTTGAGAAAACTTAAAAAATATATATTACCACGAGACCTAAGGAGTTTGAATTAAAGAGAAGTGTTTAAGAGTAATAGCGGACTACACAACTCATGACAAAACTCCACTGTGCAAAAAAAAAAAAAAAAAAAGAAAAGAAAAGATATGACATGATTTTAAAAAATGATATGATATGATATGATTTTTTTAAAAAAGAAAGGATATGATAAAATAGTGATGAACCCTGAGGTCAAGATCCATGAGAAAAAGGAAGCTTAAGTGGTGAGACCTCCATTTGGAGCACTTTTTCTCTACGGTCATCTGTCAATTCCTGAAGAGACGTGTGAGAGCTGGAAAAGGAGCAGTGCTTTTGACAGCTTTACAGTACTAGAAGGGAAAAAAAAATGAAGCCTAGGTCCTTCCAATAGGAAAAGGACTTGTAAGTCCCTCATTGCTTTTTCTTAAAACCCCAAAGGGTCGTGCCTTAAGGAATAGGGTATAGTGAAAGCAACGTGTCTTTTCTAGAAATGGAATTCCAGCTTAAATGTACATATCCCTAAAATTGAACTAAGGAAATCCGAGATTATTAGCCTTTCATCACTAGCAAAAAGCTAACATAAATCCTCTGTGGAGGAAGATCGTACTAGGCTTGGAATAATTTTATATTTTTTAGCACATAATTTCAATATAATTATATATTCAAAATATATAATATATAAATAATATATAATGTTACATATAATTTATTATATATCATAAATTATAAATAGTGCTTAATATATAATATATAATTATATATCTAATATTATACATAATATAATTGATTATATGATTATATAATACAATTGATATGATTGATATGATATATGATATGATATATGATTATATACATATTGTATAATTATATAAGGTATATTATTATCATTCATATTATATATAATTATATATTATATATTAGCATATTATTATATAATAATTATATATTATATATAATATATAATCATAATATATATTATATATCATTACATATGACATATATTATATATCATATATCATATATCATATATAATTACATATGATATATATTGTATATCATATATAATATAATATATAAATAATATCATACATTACAAACTATATAATATATAATATTATATATTATATAAACTATATTATATATATCTATAACATAAATATATAACATATATTTATATAACATATATTTATATAATTAATAAAGTCATTAATTATATATTTAGTTTTGATTTAGTTCTTTCCTTTCTTTTTTTTTTTGAGACAGAGTCTCACTCTGTCCCAGGCTGGAGTGCAGTGGCATGATCGTGGCTCACTGCAACCTCCGCCTCCCGGGTTCAAGTGATTCTCCTGCCCCAGCCTTCAGAGTATCTGGGATTACAGGCATGTGCCACCACTCCCGGCTAATTTTTGTTTTTTTAGTAGAGACAGGGTTTCACCATGTTGGCCAGGCTGGTCTCTAACTCCTCACCTTGTGATCCGTGGGCCTCGGATAACAAGTGTGAAACACCATACCCAGCCAGTTCTTTCCTTTTTAAAGTTTCCATTGTGTGTCAATATTTTCAAGCTTGCCTTTTATGTCTCAGAACATAATAAGCATAATTATTTTAAAATGTATTCCAATAATATCATTATTTCTGGATACTTGCCTGCTTCTATTGCCTATTGTTTCCCCAAAGTTTTGTTTCTGTTCTTTCTTATTCTCGTATGCCTTGTTAGTTTTGATTGAATGCTAGAAATTGTATGTAAAATAATGTCAAATAATTCTAAGTTTAGTTTGATATTATATTTCAACACAGAGCATTACATTTGCCTCTTGCTGGTAATGAAGGAAGAACAATCTTGAACTCATAGAACTAAAAATAAGGCTGGTAGCTGAATTTCCAACAGGAAGAATGATGTCCAAAGACAATAAAAAGATAGCCTTCAAAATTTTGAAAAAATATGTTTGTGAAGGATAAACATAAACTAAATAGCATTTGTTACCAACAGATCCAAACCAAGAGAAATATTAAAGGGTGTTCTTGCAGATAAAAAAGAATGCAGGTGAAATTTCAGAAAGAACAGTGCAAAGGTAAATAGATAGGTACATATAAATTAATATTAAATATATAAAACAATAGAATTACAATGGCAAGGATGAGGCAAGGATGCTATTTAGCACCCTTCCTATTCAACTTTGAATAGGAAATTCTAGCTAGAGTGGTAAGGCAATACATAGAAATCAAAATGTTAAAGGGTTTGGAAAGAAGAAAATAAAACTGCTGTTATTTGCAAATAATATGATATGTACCTAGAAAATATAAAAGAACATACAGAGTAGATGACTGGCCTGGCATGGTGGCTCATGCCTGTAATCCGAGCACTTTGGGAGGCTGAGGTGGACAGATCACTTGAAGCCAGGAGTTCGAAACCAGCCTGGCCAACATGGCAAAACCCTTTATCTACTGAAAATACAAGAGTTAAATGGGAGTGTGGCAGACGCCTATAATCCCAGCTACTCAGGGGGCTGAGTCACAAGAATCGCCTGAACCCATGAGGCAGAGGTTGCAGTGAGCCAAGATTGTGCCACTTCACTCCAGCCTGGGCAACAGAGCAAGACTCTGTCTCAAAAAAAAAAAAAAAAGGAAAAAGAACCTACATACAGATAAATTGTTAGAATTAATAAATAAATCTAGTAAGGTTGAGATATACAAAGTCACTATAAAAATTAATTTTATTTATATACATCAGTAACAAATACAAGTTTTTAATGTGGTTGTTAAAGTCTTAGCTTTCCTCTCTGTGACTTCCTGTCCCAGAATAAAGCTGAGTAAAGAATGCTTGATATTTTTAATTTATACAGCTGCTTTTAACTTGATACACTTTTTTAAAGTGTTACATGCAAATGATCATTTGATAATGTATATACTTCAAAGTTCTGAAAGATTTAGAATTTGTCTTTAGCTCTCTGATGTTTGCATCCACCCAAAACTAATACAGTGAAACCAAAACTCCAAAGGGATATTGTTAGGAGGTGGGGTCTTAGGAAAGTAATTAAGTGAGATTATGAGGGTGGAGTCTCCATGATGGGATTGTGTCCTTATAAGAAGAGAAAGCGAATAGAGCAAAAGTGCTCTCTTTCTGTTTGTCTTTCTGCAGGTACTCACCAAGAAAATCCAGGTGAGAACATAACAGGAAAAAAGGGCCCTCACCAGAACCTGACCATGCTGGCACTATGATTACAGACTTCCACCCTTCAGAACTGTGAGAAATAAATATTTGTTGTTGAAGCCACAAAATAATTATTGTGGCAATTCTTTGTGGTGAGAAATGGTATTCTGTTATTGCGGCCTAAAGTGAGACACCCTCCCTGAATCTTGCCCTTACACCTCCCCACTCTCACCATTTTGCTCCTTCTTGATATCATCAGGGCCTCAGAGCTTCTGCTCCATCTCAACAGTAAGCACCTACTTACAGGGAAGACTGTGAGGACTCTGGGATCATGAAGTGTTAGAGTTGGAAGAAAATGTGAATTATCTTGTTCAAACTGCTGCATTTTACAAATGAGTAAACTAAGGACCAGAGAAACCAATATATTTACCCTTAATCACCTGTCCTAAGATAGAAATGCCTTTTGAAAGTTAGTAAACCATCTTAACCATAAGTATTTCATTTAACACAGTATGAAAACTTCCAGCCAGCAAGAAGGATCTTTAATAATGGGGTTTCAGCTTTCAGCAAGCCCAAAGGGAGGGCATTTGCAGATCAAAGTGGCTGTCTCACAGCTGTGAAATCATAATTTTGCTGCAACCTCTCAGCATGTCATTCTTGTTCCCAGTCTCCCAAAGGGCAGGTATGAAGATCTATTCCTAGAGTCAGTAATCTATGACTTAGTAGGCCAAAGTAATTTTAAGTGGCAAGTAAAGTATTTGTGGCCACCTTCTACCCTTATTATTATTGTTCAAAAGAGTAGTCAACTGATTAACAACTCCTACTTTGAGACTCTGGGTTTAGTTGCCTGCCCAACAAAATCTACTTAGCAACCCATGTACCAAATTATCATATTGTTTAATTTCTTTTTCATTTTATTTGTGTGTTTATTATGTTGTTTATGAGTAATGATAATTTCTGTTCCATACGTGTGTGTGTGTGTATCTTTTCTGATTAATTAGACCACATAAAATTCAAAAGGGAATTTAAGAGTTATATAGTTCTAATGATATTAATCTATTTTTAATTTTCTTGAATAAACCCTACTTTCATCATGATTTAGATGTGTTTTCTTTTTTTTCATTTAACATACTTTTGAAATAAACTTTCTAGTAAATTATCTCAGATGGTGGCATCATCCTTCATAAATGAAATAGGCCTATAGTTTCCATTTTCTTTGGGAAACATACAAAATAGTGGTTAATAGCTTATCTCCTTGATGCAAGTTACCTAGTTTCCATCTCTGTCCCACTGTTTACTAATTGTGGAATCCTGGAGAAGTTATTTAACTTCTCTAAGTTTTCTCATCTGTAAGATGAGAGAAATGCTCAGTCTTGTAAGTATTTTGTGGAATAAATAGATTTATATTTCTAGAACACTTACAATGTTCTTGGTATACAGAAAGCTCTTTATAAATATCATTGATGTCATTATGGGCAGGTTTTGATATCAATATGCTAACCTTATAAAGTGCACTTAAAAGTGATCCTTTTTTTTTTTTTTTTTTTTTTTTTGAGACAGAATTTTGCTTTGTAGCCCAAGCTGGAGTGCAGTGGTGTGATGGCTCACTGACTGAAACCTCTGCCCGCCGGCTTCAAGTGATTCTCCAGCCTCAGCCTCTTGAGTAGCTGGGATTACAGGCATACACCACCAAGACATGGTTTTGCCGTGTTGGCCAGCCTGGTCTCAAACTCCTGACCTCTCTCACCTTGGCCTCCCACAGTGCTGGGATTACAGGCATGAGCCACCACATCTGGCTGATCCTTCTTTTTCTATAACCTGGAAATAGTTAAGAGGAAGAAGAATTTTTTATTCCTTGAGAATTTAAAATAACTCAGTTATGAAATCATTTGGAACCTGTGCCTTGGGTGAGAGAATACTTCGACAAGTTCACAGATTCTTATTCTTCATGAAGTAGTTTTGGAAATGGGTGTTTTACTACGAAATTACATTTACTATTGGCAAACTATTAGGCTTTTTCAAATATATCTATGTGGAGCTTTAGTTTTCAATCTTTTCCTGGTGACGCTTAAAATCTATTTATTTGTTAACTTGAGAGTCAGTTTATGGTTTTCTCAACTTATTTATTTCTTTATTATACATTCAATTCCAATGCTGCATTTTTAATATTTTTTCCTTAGGTTTTTCTTTTTCTAAATTATTAAGTTAAATGCGTATTGATTCTTTGGCACAATGCTAGCAAATTGCTTTAAAAAGTGTAAGGGAATGGTAAAGAGACGTTTCCTGTTTTTCTCTTTTTTCTAACATTAACATGCTATGTTTATATTTTATTTGTTAAGACAACATTCTTATTCATCCATTAAGTTCTTCAGTCACAAATATTTATTTAGAACTGGACTTTGTCCACAGTCTTAGTGGTAGAGGTTAGGGCAGGGAATAGTAAATAAGATACTGTCATTACCTTCAAGGAGAAAATACGCAGTGCTTAATTGTCTTTTGAGGAGAGGGAGATGTTCATCTTACTTCTGGATCCGAACTGATTGAATTCTACTATATAACACCTTGGGTCAAATATCATGTGAGTGTTCATTAAAATTTTTGACTTACTGTATGCATTTATTATTATTATCATTATTTATAGAGGTTTAAACAAGGGTTTTTTTGTTTTGATTTTTGTTGCTGTTTGTTTGTTTTTGTATAGACTCTCAACTGGTATACCTTAGAATATATAATAGCTCTTAGAGAAACTTGTCCTGTGCTTTCTGGGGAAAGATAGTGGAAAAAAGTTGTATCATAGACCTTTCTCTTCAAAAATAAATAAATAATAAGCTTAAAACAACAACTATAAGATGTACAAAAAATAATTTAGTGTGGCAGCAAGAATCAAATATATAGATATATAAGCAAGACAGGAAAAGAGAAGCAAAATGTGACAGGCATAGTGAAGATTTCCTCCTCCACTCATCCTGTAAACAGTATGGGGAGAGGAGATGAATTAGATCCTAAAAAATGTCATTGATCTCCATTCCCTTTACTTCTCTCTTCTCCTCCTTCTTAAAGTCACCACAATTTGAAAACAAACAAACAAACAAACAAACAAACAAACAAACGAAAAAAAACGAATGCCAGAAATATCTGGTCAGCTTGGGGAAAACACATCAAACACTTTGAGAGTATTTTGTAACTCACTCCCTACCAATGCACCAGAGGCTGGCAAGTCTACCAGCGCTCAGTACGGCGGGGCAAGCTGAGTAAAGAAGTCTGAAAAATTATGACAATCGTCTAAATCAATTGATCTTTAGAACTGTTCAGAGATCTAGTATAAAGGATGCTAGAAGAGGAAATAAAACAACATTATCTGAGGGAAGAGGCATTTGGAGTGCTGCAGGTGGAATTCAAATTCCCTTTCTATGAACCAACAATTTGTAGTTAAAAACAGAGAAGAAAAACTGGGTGGGATGGGGTTGATAGTGGCAGTTGGTGAGTGATGGTAAGCGAATTAAGGAGCTACATCCTAAGAGCAGTTAAAGTAAAAACAAACAAACAAACAATAGCCTAACCTGAAGGAGTAAATTAAAGGCACTGAACTTAAAATAATACAAAAACCCTATAATTCAACCCTATAATGTTGAGTCATAGCATACAATTAGAAAAATGAATAAGTCATAAGTATACATCTCAATTAATATTCACAAAGTTTAAACACCTGCATAACTAGCAATCACATCAGGAAACAGAACACGGCTAGTGCCTCAGGGACCTCTTTGGGCTCCTTTCTAGTCATTATCCACCTCTCCCAAGAATAACCATTATCCTAACTTTTAATTTCACAGATTAGTTCTGCCTGTTTTTGAAATTTATGTAAATGGAAGAATTATATATATATATAGATAGATAGATAGATAATTTTTTTTTTTTTTTTTGAGATGGAGTCTTGCTCTGTCACCCAGGCTAGAGTGCAATGGCACAATCTCGGCTCACTGCAATCTCCACCTCCCAGGTTCAAGTCATTCTCCTGCCTCAGCCTCCTGAGTAGCTGAGATAACAGGCGCACGCCATCATGCCTAGCAGATTTTTATATTTTTGTAGAGACGGGGTTTCACCATGTTGGGCCAAGCTGGTCTTGAACTCCTGACCTCAAGTGATCTGTCTGCCTTGGCCTCCCAAAGTACTGGGATTACAGGCATGAGCCACCACACCCGGCCAATACAATAGATTTTTTAAATCTCTTTTTTGCTCAATATTATGTTTGTGAGATTTAATATATTGCTGTGTGTAGTTTTAGTTTGTCCATTCTTATTACTGTATGTATTCCATTGCGTGAGCATGCAATGTTTGTTTTTGTTTCTGTTTTTTTTTTCCATTTTACAGTTGAGTTCTTTGATCAGCTTTCAGTTTGGAAATGCTATGAACATATTTTACATGTCTTTTTGTAAACACATAAATACACCTCTGTTGAGTATTCATCTAGAAGTTTAATTGCTGGTTCATAGAGCATACAAACGATATATTACCATACATATAGATAGATGCTCCAAACAATTTTTCAAGGTGGTTAACTAATTTATGCTAGCAATCAATGACATTTAGTATTGTTCTAGAACCCTGGAAACTCAGTGTTTTTTAGTCATATGTTAATCAGTCATTTGGATATGCTCTTGTGAGGTACTCACTGAAGTCTTTAGCCTTTTGTTTTGTTTTGTTTGTTTGCTTTTGTTTTTGTTTTTGAGACGGAGTTTCACTCTTGTTGCCCAGGCTAGAGTGCAATGGTATGATCTTGGCTCACTGCAACCTCTGCCTCCTGGGTTCAAGCGATTCTCCAGCCTTAGCCTTCTGAGTAGCTGGGACTACAGGGGTGAGCCACTACGCCCAGCTAATTTTCGTACTTTTTGTAGAGACAGGGTTTCGCCATGATGACCAGGCTGGTCTCGAACTCCTGACCTCGGTGATCCGCCAGCCTCGGCCTCCCAAAGTGCTGAGATTGCAGGTGTGAGCCACTGTACCCAGTCTAGCCATTTTTCTCATACAGTGAGCTTTTAACAAAATTATATGTGAGAGTGCGCAGGCAAGGTAATCTATCTGTGATTGTCCATAGCCTGACTTCACCCTTCCTCTTCATGCTAAATCAGAAATATAAAAATACTCATATTGAAGCTGTGAAGAATAAAAAATTCCTCTCAGTAACATGAAAGGAAGAATATTCCAAAATTATCTAGGAGCAAACAGAAGGTCTTAATAGAACAAATGAAAAATAATTAAGGCAAAAAGGAATGGCATAAAGCCTACATAAAAAGCACTAAAATAAAAATGATTAAAGAAGGACACATAGTCCTAAAAAATCCAATAGTTGAAATCCATCATATAAGAAAATTAATGCAAAGAAATGAAAGTAAATTCTACACTGTACTAGTGTACTAGGGCTGCTGAAACAAATTACCACAAACTGGGTAACACAACAACATAAATTTATTCTCTCACAGTTTTGGAGAACAGCTTCTGGTGATTGCTGGCAATTCTTAGCAATCCTCTCCATCTGTGGACCACTGGGACAGGCATAGGATAAACATTTTCATTTCCATAGGGAGAAATTGGAAGTTATAAAAGGGTTATTGGTTTCAAGCAAGTGTAAAAATTGGCAGGACAAACTGCATTCGGCTGAAGGCCTGAAAATGATCCTCTGAGACTTGATCCTCTGTTTTCTGGGCCCATGGTAGTCACCCTGCTGTCTCTGGCCTTTATATTTGTATCTGCGGTTCTGCCCTCAGAGTAATTCTTCCTTTCTCTTAAAGATGAGCAAATATTTGTGACTGAATAGCTCTAAAAGCCCATTTCTTGCTAGAATCCCAGAAATCTGGTGGCCTTCCTTTATTTTGTCTTATCTCTGCCCCTTTCAGTCCAGGCTGGTAGTGTGATATGGTTTTACTGTGCTCCCACCCAAATCTCATCTTGAATTGTAATTTCCATAATCCCCACATGTCATGGAAAGGACTCTATGGGAGGTAATTGAATAACTGGGGCAGTTATCTTCATGTTGTTCTCATAGTGAATAAGTACTCAAGCAATCTGATGGTTTTATAAGGGGCTTCTCCTTCACTCCATACTCACTTATCTCGCCTGCCACCATGTAAGACGTGCCTGTTTCATCTTCTGTCATGATTGTAAGTTTTCTGAGGCCTCCCTAGACATGCAGAACTGTGTCAATTAAACCTTTTTTCTTTATAAATTACCCAGTCTTGAGTATGTCTTTAAAGGAGCACGAAAACAGACTAAAACAGTAAATTGGTATCACAGAGAACGGGTGCTGCTGTGAAGATACCCAAAAATGCAGAAGTGACTTTGGGAGTGGGTAATGGGCAGAGATTGGAACTGTTTGGTGGGCTCAGAGGAAGACAGGAAAATGTGGGAAAGTTTGGAAATTCCCAGTGACTTGTTGAATGGCTTTAACCAAAATGCTGATAGTAATATCAACAGCAAAATCTAGGCTGAGGTGGTCTCAGATGGCAATGATGAACTTGTTGGGAACTGGAGTAAAGGTCACTCTTTCTATGCAAAGAAATTAGTGGCATTTCACTCCTGCCCTAGAGATCTGTGGAACTTTGAACTTGAGAGAGACGATTTAGAGTACCTGGTGGAAGAAATTTCTAAGCAGCAAAGTATTCAACAGAAGGCAGAGCATAAAAGTTTGGAAAATTTGCAGCCTGACGATAAAACAGAAAAGGAAAACCCATTTTCTGGGGAGAAATTTAAGCCTGCTGCAGTAATTTGCATAAGTAATAAGGAGCTGAATGTTAATCACCAAGACAATGGGGAAAATGTCTCCATGGCATGTGAAAGGCCTTCATGACAGCCCCTTCTATCACAGGTCCAGGGGCTTGGAGGAAAAAATGGTTTCATGGGCTGGACCCAGGGCAACCCCCTGCCCTGTGCAGCCTCAATACATAGTACCCTGCATCCCAGCTACTTCAGCTCCAGTTGTGGCTAAAAGGGGCCAAGATACAGCTCAGGTCATTGCTTCAGAGAGTGTAAGCCCCAAGACTTGGCTTCCACATGGTGTTTGTTCTGTAGGTACATAGAAGATAAGAAATGAGCTTTGAGAACCTCTGTCTAGATTTCAGAGGATGGACAGAAATGCCAGGATACCCAGGCAGAGGTGTACACATAGAGAACTTCTAGGGCAGTGCAGAAGGGAAATGTGGGGTTGGAGCTCCCACACAAAGTCCCCACAGAGACACTGCTCAGTACAGCTGTGAGAAGAGGGCTGCCGTCTTCCAGACCCCAGAATGGGAGATCCACTGACAGTTTACACTCTGCACCTGGAAAAGCCACAGGCACTCAATGCCAGCTTGTGAAAACAGCCAGGATGGGGGACTGTATCCTGGAAAGCCACAGGTGGAGCTGCCCCAGGCTGTGGAAGCCCACCTCTTACATCAGCATAACCTGGATATGAGATGTGGAGTCAAAGGAGATTATTTTGGAACATTAAGTTTGAATAACAGCCCTATTAGATTTCAGATTTGTATGGGGCCTATAACCTCTTTGTTTTGGCCAATTTATCTTATTTGTAACAGGTGTATTTATCCAATGCCTGAACCATCACTGTATCTAGGAAGTAACTAATTTGCTCTTAATTTTATAGGCTCATAGGCAGAAGGGACTTGCCTTGTCTCAGATAAGACTTTGGATTTGGACTTTTGAGTTAATGCTGGAATGAGTTAAGACTTTGGGGAGCTGTTGGGAAGGCATGATTATGAAATGTGAGGACATGAGATTTGGTCAGAGACAGAATGATATGGTTAGGCTTTGTATCCCCACCCAAATCTCATCTTGAATTGTAGTTCCCATAATACCATGTGTCATGGGAGGAACCCTATGGGAGGTAATTAAATCATGGGGGTAGTTACCCTCATGCTGTTATCATGATAGTGAGTTAGTTCTAATGAGATCTGATGGGTTTATGAGGAGTGTCCCCTTTGCTTGGCACTCATTTCTCTTACCTGCCTCTCACATGTAAGATGTGCCTGTTTTGCTTTCCACTGTGATCATAATTTTCCTGAGGCTTCCCTTGCCGTGCAGAATTGTGAGTCAATTAAACTTATTTTCTTTATAAATTACCCAGTTTCGGGTATATCTTTACAGCGGTGTGAAAATAAACTATTACATAGTGTTTCCGCTAGTGTAGCATTCTGAAAAGCCTTGTTGATTTCCCGTGGAATTCATGGCAGTCCATGCTATTGAACAAGAGTCCTCCACAGACATTTTCTTGAATAATGTCATCTAAATTTTTGGATTCTGCTGAGAAGGTTGATCTGATTATTGAGTTACACATGTGATCTTTTCAGCAAAATGTTGTTCAGAATGTTTGTTCTTACTTCCAGAGCATGCTATTTGATAGGCTGAGAATTTTCCAAATCATCAAACTCTGGTTTCTTTTGCTTAACAGTTTCTTTTTCAATTTATGTCTTTTCTGTCACATTTTTCTACAAGCAGCAAGGAGAAATAAGGCTGAACCTCCCACACTTTGCTTAGAAATATCCTCAGCTCAAACATCCAAGTTAATCACTTATCTGTTTTGCTTTCTGCCCAACTATAGAACACAATTCACTCAAGACTTCTGTCACCTCGTAGCAACCAGCAAAAATTTCATGATGAAGACCCCAAAAGCAGTTGCAACACGAGCAAACGTTGACAAATGGGATTGAATTAAACTAAAGAGCTTCTGCACAGTAAAAGAAACTATTAACAGAGTAAGCAGACAACTAGAGAATGGCATAAAATATTAACAAACTATGCATCTGACAAAGTTCTAACATCCAGAGTCTATAAGGAACTTAAACAAATTTACAAGCAAAAACCAAACAACACCACTAAAAGTGAGCAAAGACGTCAACAAACATTTTTTCAAAAGAAAACATACGTGCAGCTAAGAAGCATATGAAAAAACACCCAATGTCACTAATCATTAGAGAAATGTAAATCAAAACCATAATGGCATACTATCTCACGTGAGTCAGAATGGTTATTATTAAAAACTAAAAAAAATAACATAATGGCAAGGTTGCAGGGAAAAGGGAACACTTACACACTCCTGATGGGAGTGTTAATCAATTCATGCATCACGGAAACCAATGTGGCAATTCCTTAAAGAACTAAACAGAATTACCATTCCATCCAGCAATCCCATTATTGGGTACATACCCAAAGGAATATAGATTATTCTGTCTTAAAGACACATGCATGCATATGTTCATCACAACACTATTTATAATAGCAAAGACACAGAATCAACCTAAATGCCCATTAATGGTAGACTTGATAAAGAAAAGGTGGTACATATATAACATGGAATATGATGCAGCCATATAAAAGAATGAAATCGTGTCCTTTGCGGCAACATGAATAGAGCTGGAAGCCATTATCCTAAGCAAACTAATGCAGGAACAAAAAAACAAATACAACATGTTCTCACTTATAACTGGGAGTTAACAACCAGAATACATGGACACAAAGAGGAGAATGCTAGATACTGGGGTCTACTTGAAAGTGGAGGGTCTGAGGAAGAACAAGATCAGAAAAAATACCTATTGGGTACTGTGCTTAGTATCTGGGTGATGAAATAATCTGTAAACCAAACCCTTGTGACACGAGTTTATGTATATAACAAACCTGCAAGTGTATCCCTGAACCTTAAACAAAAGTTAAAATAATAAAATAAGGTAAAAACAATTTCTGTCACCTTATAACAAGAATTTTCTTTCTTCCATTTCTTGATAACATACCTCACATTTCCTTCTGAGATCACACCAGAAACATCCTTTTGCTTATATTTCTACCAACATTCTGTTCTCTCTCTCTCTCTAGATAGATAGATAGATAGATAGATAGATAGATAGATAGATAGATATACTAAGATGATAGGAGATCTCTCTACCATGCTCCTTACTTCTATCTGAGTCCTCAGCAGAATTGCCTTTAACATTCATATTTCCACCAAGCATCTCTTCAAGGCAATCTAAACTTCTTTTTCAACAAAGTGCCTCAAAAATTCTTCCAGCCTCTACTCATTTCCTAATTCCAAAGCCACTTCCTCTGTTCTGTACCTCTCTCCTAGCTTCTGGTGGTTTCTGGCAACCCTTGGCCTTCCTTGGCTTGTGAATATATCACTCCAGTCTGTACATTGATCTTTACATGGCTTTGTTCTCTGACAATTTCTGTTTGACCTTTTCTGTTTCTTATAAGGGTACTCTCTTGGGACATGGGGTCCATCCTAATCCAGCATACTCTTATCTCAATTATTAGCTTAAATAAATCTGTAAAGAATGTTTCTAAATAAGGTCATATTCTGGGTTTCCAGACATACATTTTGGGGTAACACTATTCAATCCACTATACGTACATGAGAGATCTGACCACAGAAAAATTAAGAAGAACATACATTCAGTAAAATTGAAATAAAAAATAAAATTATGGAGCAATAGAAAGAAATAAAATGGGAGATTCCAGGGTTAAGACACCAAACTGGGGGTGCTTAACACAGAACTAATGAATAAATTAGAATTAGTAAGAATTAAGTTAAACATGTTAAAAACAGAGTTTTTGAAGTGGAGGAAAGATTTGGGATAGTAACAGTGATTTGATATGAAAGAGACAGACAGAGATTAAAACAATTAGAGGCAATGTAAAAGATAGGGAGAGCAAACAATAATTCTATATGAAGATCTTCAGTATGCATGAATAAGATAAACCAAGCACTAGAATAGAGAAAAATATTCAAAGACAAAATAATTAGTATTTTTACACGAAAAGGAAGAACTGAAACCACAGATTAAGAGGCCTACCATGTACTAAGAAAAACTGATGGAGAATGTTCATCATCAAGAATATTCTATTCTAAACTTCAAGGACAAAGAATTTTATGAGGATCCAGGTGTAAAAAAATGATATGCAGGTAGTTTCAAACTCCCTCTAATTTTACAGTGATGCAATGTCTCTAGAGCTCTGATGAAATGAATAAAAACAATATTCAAGCTCTGTTGTCATTTAAGTATGAAAGGTACCATTAAATGCCAAAATCTCAGAAAATAATCTCACTACAACACATTTCTCCCAATACTAAACTCTGAACAACAAATAAAAATTCTGAATTATGCTGAAAAGGAACAAAAGAAGACAGATTGTAAAAGAAAGCAAAAACTGAATGATGTGTTCCACGTTGAGTGAGTTACCCATTTGTTAATTGATTTTTCCTTTGTGACTCTGCTCTAAGAGCAGGCCCCATAGAAACCAGGAAAAAGGGACTTCACAAGCTGAATTGAGTTAGGGGGAAATTGTTAGGAAGGAGAAAGCTAGAGAAATTTTCTAATTTTGTATGTGAACCTACACAGGTTTCCACCTAACTCCTGATCTATGCATATACAAGTCAGACCAAATTAGCACATAACAGAGGTTTCAAAATGGGACTGAGCTTTGATCTCCATGCACTAGTCTCTCGCTTTAACTCAGGAATAATGCTCACTGGAATAAAGTCTACTTAGGAAAGACCTAAACGATGGATAAAATAACTGAAATGAAAACTGGGCTACTCAAAACTCCCTCATACTAGTCCATGAACCATAAATACATGAGCAACACCTACAACAGATTAACAAAGGCTCCGAACATGGAACTGAAATTCGAATTACCACCCACAGAAATGAGACAGATCTTACTGCCTGAATCAGACTGGCTTCTACAGATGCTTACAACAGAAACCATAGTCTACACAACCCGTCTTTTACAATGTTAAGGACAGAATTAAAAAAGTTATCCTATGTACAGAGAACCAAGAACATGTGTCTAATCATTAGGAGAAAAGACAATGAACTCCTGTCATCCTTGAGTTCTTCCTAGATACTGGAACTATCAGATACTTTAATGCAGCTAATATAACTAAGGCAACATGTTGTAGAGAGAACACTCCTGAAAAAAATGAAATGAGAGAAAGTCTCATGAGACATGTAGAGACTTGTCTTTTTCAAAAGAACCAAATAGAAATTTTAGAGGTGATAAGCACCATTATGCTTTGCTTTAACAACAGGGTATGTTCTGGGAAATGTGTTGTTAGGTGATTTTTGTTGTTGTGTGAACGCCATAGAGTGTACTTACACAAACCTAGATGGTATAGCTTACTAGACACCTAGGCCATATAGGATACCCTGTTGCTCCTAGGTTACCAGCTGTACAGCATGTTACTCTATTAAATACTATAAACAGTGGTAAAATACATATTAAATACTATAGACAGTGGTAAAACAATGCAAGTATTTATTTACCTACACATGTATAACCATAGGAAAGGTCTAGTGAAAATACGGTATAAAGAATAATAAATGGAATACCTGTATAGGATACATACCTTGAATGGAAATGGCAGGACTGAAAATTTCTCTGGGTGAGTCAGTGAGTGAGTGGTGAGTGAATGTGAAGGCCTAGGACATTATTATACATTACTGTAGACTTTATAATCACTGTACACACTAAAGTTATATAAACAAGTTTCTTTCTTCAGTAATAAATTAACCTTAGCTTACTGTAACTTTTCTACTTTATAAATTTTTAAATTAAAATTATTTGACTCTTTTGTAATAACATTTAGCTTAAAACACAAAACATTGTACAATTGTACAAAAATTATTTTTCTTTAGAACAAACTTTTTTCTATTTTTACAACTGTTTACTTATTTTTACTTTTTAAATTTTTTTATTAAAAATTAACACACAAACACACATATTAACCCTAGGCCTACACAGGGTCAGGATAATTAAAATATCACTAGGCAGTAGGAACTTTTTTTCTTTTTCTTTTTTTGAGACAAAGTCTCGCTCTTGTCGCCCAGGCTGGAGGGCAGTGGTACAATCTCGGTTCACTGCAATCTCCGCCTCCTGGGTTCAAGCGATTCTCTTGCCTCGGCCTCCTGAGTAACTGAGATTACAGGTGCCCTCCACCATGCCCAGCTAATTTTTTTGTATTTTTAGTAGAGATGGTTTTTCACCATGTTGGCCAGGCTGGTCTTGAACTCATGACCTCAGGCGATCCACCCACCTTGGCCTCCCAAAGTGCTGGGATTACAGGCATGAGCCATCACTCCCAGCCGGCAATGGGAACTTTTATCTCCATTATCATCTCATGGGTCACCCTCATATATGCAATCTGTTGATGATTGAAATGTCATTATGTGGCACATGACTGTATAATTTATTCAAATTTTCAAAGTCTTACTGGATAGTTAGGTTCACAAGCTGCAAGGAGATGACAGAGGAACCAGTCAGTAAACTTGAAGATAAGTTGAAAGAAATTATCCAACCTGAAGAATAAAGAGAAAACAAGTTGGAAAAAACTCTCAGCTCTCAGGGACACATAGGACAATATTAAAAAGTCTAACACACATGGATAGGAGTCTTAGAGAGTTAGTGCAAGAGGTAGAGGCACAAAAGCTAGTTGAAGAAAATACGGCTAAAATTTCCCAAATGTGGTGAAAGACATAAATTTATAGACTGTAGAAGCTCAGCAAACTCCAAACAGGATGAACTCAAAGAATATTATAGAGAATACGGAAAATTAGAAAACAATTTTGACTGAATCATAATGAACAGATAAATTTAACACTTTACTTAGATGGAAACTCATACTTTCAAATGTTCGTATTAGAAAAGAAGAAATATTTCACGTCAATGCCTAATATCCCACCTTAAGAAGCTAGAAAAAGAGCAAATTATACATAGTCAGTTGAAGAAAGAAAATATTAAAGATGAGAACAGAAATCAACAAAATAGAAAACGGACTAGAGAAAATTAACAAAACCAAAGATTGATTCACTGAAAAGACCAACAAAATTGACATTCTCAGGTAGTGATCAAGAAGAAAAGGAGATAAACCATCAAGATCAAGAATAAAAAAGAGATGATCACCACAGAGTCTATTGATACCAGCCTGGGCGACAGAGCGAGACTCTGTCTCAAAACCAAAAAAAAAACAAAAAAACAAAAAAAAACATAATTAATTTTGGACGATCCAAACCACACCTACCTAGACATTTATACTTTCACTTAAAAGTATTTTTAGGCCGGGCGCAGTGGCTCACGCCTGTAATCCCAGAACTTTGGGAGGCTGAGGCGGGCAGATCATGAGGTCAGGAGATCGAGACCATCCTGGCCAACATGGTGAAACACTGTCTTTACTAAAACACAAAAATTAGCCAGGTGTGGTGGCAGGCACCTGTAGTCCCAGCTACTCAGGAGGCTGGGGCAGGAGAATCGCCTGAACCCAGGAAACAGAGATTGCAGTGAGCCAAGACTTTGCCATTACACTCCAGCCTGGTGACAGAGCGAGACTCCGTCTTAAAAAAAAAAAAAAAAAAAAAGTATTTTTATAAAAAAGAAGTCAAACAAAATTTGCAGAAAACATAGAAGTTCTACTTTCTGAAAAATCAGTTTAAAGGTTTTCATGGGCAGAGATAATTCATGGATAATTCCAACCTGATTTAAAATATCTCAGTGAACAGAGAAAGAAGAAAAGCTTTCAACTACATACTTGAGCAGAAAAAGATACTAAAATTTGACTTCCCACCAAAAAAAAAAAAAAAAAAAAAATTACAGACCAAGTTCACTTACACTATTTATATGCATGTATTTAAAACATTTGTAAATAGCATTAAGTGGATCAATTAAGAAATTCTACTTCTTGGTCAAGTGCAGTTCATCCTAAGAATGCAACTATATTTACATGCTAGCAAATTAAACTAATATAATTTTTCATAATATTGGACTAACAGGGGGAAAATATCCCAACCCAATAGATTTTGAAGATATTTGACAAAAATCCAGCATAATGAAACTGCTTAATGGAGAAATACTTTAAACATTCCAATTAAGAAGATACTCAGGAGGCTGAGGCAGGAGAATCGCTTGAACCCAGGAGGCGGAGGTTGCAGTGAACTCAGATTGTGCCATTGCACTCCAGCCTGCGCGACAAGAGTGAGACTCCATCTCAAAATAAATAAATAAAAATTTAAAAAATAATAATAATATAAATCTTTCTTAACAGTAAAGAAGCTGCTCTAGCAGTAAACAATAAATGTGAGAAAAACGAAAGTCAAGTGTGGTGGCTGACACCTGTAATCTCTCAGTACTCTGGGAGGCCGAGGCAGGTGGATCATCTGAGATCAGGAGTTCAAGATCTGCCTAGCCAATATGGTGAAACCCCATCTCTACTAATAATACAAAAATTAGCCGGGTGTCCTGGCGTGCACCTGTAATCCCAGCTACTCGGGTGGCTGAGGCAGAAGAATCGCTTGAACCCGGGAGGCAGAGGTTGCAGTGAGCTGAAATTTCACCACTGCACTCCAGCCCAAGTGACAAAGGGAGACCCTGTTTCAAAAAAAAAGAAAAAAGAAAAAGGCAGAAAATATTCCATGTATAATAGTTGTAACAGAAAAACACTTAATGAGGAATGTATAAAATTTATAAAACTGTTATGACTACATTTTTAACTTCATTGAGATTGATAAAATGGAAGCTGGCTTATGAATAGGTAAAGCCAACATTGCAAAGCTAGCAATTAATGCTAAAGTCTCATTAAAATAACAGAAGTTTGGGGGGACGAATTAGACAAAATATTAACAGAATAAATTCGTAAAAGTAAACATGAAAGTATAGCAAGGACAATTTTGAAACAGAAAAGTTAACAGCAGAAGACTTGTCTATCAGATAATAGAATGTCTAACCAAGTAAAAATACCTAAAAGAATTTAGTACTATAAAATAATTGTACCTAGGAAACATAATAAAGGGTCCAGTAATAGATACAATTATTTATGGGAAATTAATACATTATGAAGTTGGCAAATCAGTGAAGAAAAATAGGTTTGTAAGGCTGGACGCAGTGGCTCATGCCTGTAATCCAAGCACTTTGTAAGGCCAAGGCGAGCGGGTCACCTGTGGTCGGGAGTTCGAGACCAACCTGACCAACATGGAGAAACCCCATCTCTACTAAAAATACAAAATTAGCTGGGCATGGTGGCGCATGCCTGTAATCCCAGCTACTCGGGAAGACTGAGGCAGGAGAATCGCTGGAACCTGGGAGGCAGAGGTTGCAGTGAGCCGAGATCGCACCATTGCATTCCAGCCTGGGCAACATAGAGAAACTCCGTCTCAAAGACAGACAGAAAGAAAGGGAGGGAGGGAGGGAGGGAGGGAGGGAGGAAGGAAGGAAGGAAGGAAGGAAGGAAGGAAGGAAGGAAGGAAGGAAGGAAGGAAGGAAGGAAGGAAAGGAGGGAAAGAAAGAAAGAGAGAAAGAAAGAGAGAGGAGAGAAAGATGAGAGAGAGAGAGAGGAAGGAAGCAAGGAAGAAAGGTTCATAAGAAATACTGCAAAAATTTGCTAGAAGTTTCGAAAACTAAAGTTGATTCCTATCTAATACTAATATTAAAGTAATATCTGGCTATATCAAAAAATTTAAAATAACATTATAAACTTATAGTAAGAAGAGTTGGATAAACTTATACATAAATTTTGTTATAGGGAGGACCTTCTAAGAAGGGCACAAAACACCAAAGCCATAAAGAAAAAGGTACAAAATGTTGAAAATTATACCACAAAAAGACTCTAAGCATAATTTTGTAAAAAATAAAATCAAAAAAACAAAAAAAGTGAGGATATTGGAAAAGTGTTCATAACCTACAAATGGTGATTTTTCTATACTTAACAAATGTGATATATATATAACCTACCACTGGTAATTTTTCTAAATTTAAACGGGATTTACATGAATGGCCTCTTAAGATAAAATGCAGCAGAAAATAGGCAAAGATGATAAACACTTGACAGAAAAAGAAATGTAAATGGTCAAAAATGTGAAAAGATAGTTTCATTCATAATTAAAGTCAGTGAAAGCAAATTGATGTTTTTCACTTTTCAGATTAACACAATTCAAAAAGTTTGTTAACATCCAATGGTGGGGAGGGCATAAGAAATACATGCATTCATACACTACTGGCAGAAAAATAAAATACATAACCTCCGGGAAAGGTAACTTAGCAAGTTATTCAAACTGAAAAATGTAAAGATTCAAACAGTCTTTGGCATATAGTGCAATTTGTGTAAAATGTTATGCACATATGTATAAACGTGTGTGTACACGCCCGTGCTTTTCTCCTACTCCCTGATGGATCTATAAGAAACTCTTCTCAATTGCCTACCTTTCAGAAGAAAGACTGGGCATGACAGGAAAAGACATTTTCTTTTCATTATATGTTTCTGTCTTACTGGTTTTTTAAAATTGTGGGTCCATATCACTTAAAATAAAAAAGCAATTCGCTAGACACACAGAAACAATTGACTCAGCCGATGGAAGAAATTCCATTATAAAAATTGTCAGAAACTAGTTTGCATCAATTGTTCAAAATCTACACAATGGGAAAATTTCAAAGAGGCATTGGGAAAAGCTCTGAGTTCCTGAGTGTTTGTGCACGTTATCTCAGTGAAAATGGAAGAAAACGTGGTCATTAAGACCGTCATCTCCATTTGGCTAATTTCTCTAAAACCCTAAATTGAAATATTCTTTTGTTAAAATAATCTTTAAAGGCTAAATAGAGTTTCTATAAAATGACAAAGTCCAATCTCAGGGAAGTTTCCTTGTGATTCAATAAAAGCTTAGAGACATTTAGAGTTTTCGTCCCAGATTTGAGACATTACCGTGCTACTGACAATCTCCTTTTCTGTCTCTAAATGTCCATACCTTTCAGAAACTTAGGTTCATATACAGATCTTGGGTCTTTGATATTTAAAGTATGGTACATAAGAATTTAAAGTTTTCATCTTCTGCCTTTCTCTCCACTCTAGCTCTTTATCTTCCATTAAAATTGAACTCCTTCTTCATTGTTTTCATTAATTTCTCTAAGCCACTTCATTGTGCACTTCTATTTAAATAGAGACCCTGGAGTTTTATGACAATTTCCAAAAGGGATTTCGGTAAGATGCTATGCTCGAAATACCCTGCAAGAAAATATGAACCACCATCTTCAAGATGAAAGTGGCAATTTCCTGTCTTGATTGATCTTTCTTCTTAGCTTTATTAATCTCATGGAAAAATCCTTTTCTCTAAAAATCTATTAAAATAGATTTTTAAAGAAAAAAATCTTTAAAATAGATTTTTAAAGATGTAAACCAGCTTTGTATTATAATAAATGCCCCATAGCTTTCTTTTCTTTGTTAATTGTGTTTTATTATGGTAATAGCACCTATCATGAAATCCACCCTTTGAACAAATTTTTAGGTGAACCATACATTATCGTTGACTACAGGTGCAATGTTGTAAAATTCTAGCACACCTGAACATTTAAGCATTTAAACAAGAGTGATATTAAATAGATGACCTTAGTTGCTGTGTAGATGGATTGGGGGAAGGGGCAATAATGAAAACAGGTCTACAGGGGAGTGACATGGTGACATGGACCAGACTGATGATTATAGAGACAAAGAGAAGGGAGGGGTTCAGTAGGGATATGAGGGATTAAATCAACAACACTTACTGATGAACTAGATGTGGAGAGTGAGGGAGAAAAATCAATGATGGTTCCTAGAATTTTGCGATGAGAAAGATGTTCTTTGTTGTGTGGGAGAATCTTGAGGAAAATGCACATATAGAGAGTCTATATAACAACCAGTATATTCGTGTTCTTTCTTCATAATATAAATTTATATCTCAGTGACAGATTTTCTCTAATGGTTTGAGCTACAAATTAAAAATAAACTAGCATCAGTCTTGCCTTGACTTTTTTTCTCAAATATAAATTCTGAGTAATAGTTTCTTAAATTTTCTGAATCATGACATTATAAGGTTATATGGGAGAATCAAGATAATACAATTCAAGACTTTAGTAGTTTTCCAAATGCATTTTACTTCAAATACAGGCCAGTCTTTTTTTGATATTATTTTGAACTTATGGAAAATTTTCAAAAATAGTATAAACAAATCCTGGATACTTTCAACCCATATTTTCCCAAATATTAACATTTATTACATCTACTGTGTCCTTTTTCACTCTCTCTCTGTCTCAGTTTTTCTCTGTCTCCTTTTCTATATGTATAAGTATACATGCATACACATAAATGCATAATATGTAAATATAGATACATAAATACATGTTTGTATATTTTATATACATATGTGTGTGTGGATGTATGTATATGTAAACATATATTTAATCATAGCTTCTAAAATTCCAAATATAGACATCATAGGCAAGCGTCTGTTCAGGCATCAGTTCTTACCTGGGGTGATATTGTTTCAAGGAATGTTTGAAAATGTCTGGGCACGTGTTTGGTTGCGACAACTTGAGAGGGTTTGCTACTGGTGTGTAGGAGGTAGCAGCCAGAGGTGATGCTAACCATCTGACCTACCTACAATGCACAGACAACCTTCATAACAGAGAATTATCTGACCATAAAATGTCAAGAGTGCTAAAGGTAAGAAATATTGCATTAAGCCAATCAACCTCCCCTTCCACTACCCCCTTTACAGACTGAATAGTCTGTATAAGAATTTATCCAGGTAGCTTTGGAAAAAACTCATTTTGCTTGTTCCTGTCCTTTGTTTTTAGTATGATTTGTCTTGCTTTGTTTCTCTCAGTATAGCAGGGTTTAAAGTATTCAACGTCATAAGGGACATATTCCCCTGACTTTTATTTTTACATGTGCATTTTGTTAAAAAAATTTATCTTTGTTTCAAAATTATATTAATCAGTTTGATTTAGTCATTTCAAAAGGTGTATGCACATCATGTTGTATACCATAAATATATATAATTTTCATTTGTTAATTATATCGTAATAAAACGGGGAAGGAAAAAATGTACATATATTTCATTTTATACTTACTTTTTTTTCTAAATCATTTAAGAGTAAGATGCACACATGATTATCCTTTTTTCCTCTAAATGCTTCATTGTTTGTTTTCTAAAATCCAGGAGTTCTCTTACATAATTGCAGTGAAATTAACAAAATCAGAAAATTATCTTTGATACACTATTATGATTAACTGGCAAATTTTATGGAGATTCTTTTGGTCAGTTTTTAAAATTCAAGTATCTGTCTTATTATTCTTTTCCAACTATGTTATTAGAAAAAAAAAGTGACCATTTAAAAAATTAAAGGTACTTATTCAGTTTCAGCTGACTGAATTTCAGTTTAAATTTGCGATTTTTAACCCAAACAAGTCTCTAGTGCTGCCACTGGACAATTCTACAATATACCCCTGACCTATTTAATTTCCAGTCTCCTAATTCATACCTTTTCCACTTTAGTTAAGCCTCCACAACTTTCTTGCTTCTCTTCACTCTCAACCGATGAGCTAACTTCTTATTTTCCCAAGAAAATAGAAGCCACTAGAGGAGGACTTTCACACCTTCCCACCACAACGTCTGTCAAACCACCTTGCTCCTATATCCTCTGCCTTATCCCACCATTACGAATGGGCTATTTTTCCTCCTCTTGCACTTGACTCTGCCTCTTGGCACTGGGTCTGGCCCCCTTCCTCATTTGTCTCGGCATGAATTTGGGTCCTGCCCAAATTGGGGTGTTTTGTGTGGTTAAAATAAGATCACAGTATGGTTTTATGAATCACATGGTTTGTTGCCATACAATGAAGTTCTTTTTTATTCCTCCACACAATGCTCAAAGTAGAGGAGAATAATGAGAATGAATATCACAGGGAATACGCTCAATAAATGAGGTACCTGTATTTTACTTAATCATGTCCCAAAGCACAAGAGTAGTGACGTAGGCAACCCAGGTGTTCAAAAGAGAGGTCATAAAGTGCTACCTTTAAGTGAAAAGGGGAAAGTTGTCAACTTAATAAGGAAAGAAAAAAAAATGTATGCTGAGGTTGCTAAGATCTATGGTAAGCATGAGTTTTCTATACATGAAATTGTAAAGAAGAAAAAAGAAGTTTGTGCATGGTATACACAGGGTTCAGTACTAGCTGCAGTTTTAGGTGTCCACTGGGGGTCTTGGAGCATATTCCTCAAGGATAAAGGGAGACTACTGTATATTAACTACATCATGAGTTCTAATTTCATTTAGAATCCAATTATTAAAGTCTGATTGCTCAATAAGTTTAGAAGCAAGCCTATGTAGATCGAAAGTGTAATCAAAGTTTGAGGTGTACCTTTCTATGAGAGGTTCTTGGAAGAGACAGTTTGACAAACACAGTGTGGATCTGCAATGACCAGCAAGGTCCTAGACACTAGTGAGCAGTGCCAGGGTTGGTGGGCAAGGTTTCAGAGAGTAGCTTGAAGCTGGCAGAGAGTAGTCCTGCCACAGCCTGGGCTCTCAGTCTTCAGAGAGGCGCTGACAGAGTATAGTCCTGCCATGGCCTAAGCTCTCAATATGTTTGTCCAAAACCTTGGGTTTATAAACATTTTGGAGTCTAGTACTTGAGGCCAATAACTCACATATGTAGATCTGATATGGGTGATGTAACATTCTTGTGGGAAGGGGAATTACACTCCACGTTCTTATCACTGAAAAACATATGGCACTATGTAGCAAACTATGTGTTTGGAAACACTTCAAAGTGTGTGATTTTCTGTCTTCAACGTTTGCATCATCAATATTTTCTCTTTCATTAGACCATCTGTTTCATTACACATACCTGACTTCATCTCTCCCCTCCCTACCCACAGCTGTCACCCATTCCCCAACACACACACAGCTAAAAAGTGGTGTATACTCATTGTCTCCATTTCCTCTCCTTTTATTTACTCTTGAACTCACTCTAATTGAGCTAACTCTTCTCCCACAATTCTACCAAAACTGGTCCTATCAAGAACATCAGTGACCTCTGTTGCCAAATCCAGTGTTTTCCCAATGCTCACATAACTTGACCTTCTAGCAGCATTTGGCATAGTTAATCATGTCCTTTCTCTTGAAACACTTTCTTCACTGGTTTCTAGGACAATTCCTTCTCATGGTTGTCGTCCTTCACTCAGTGCTTCTTTATAGCCTCCTTCGTTAGCTCTTCCTCATCTTTCTGAGCCCTAAACAATTGAGTTCCCCTGGGCTCAGTCTACTGACCTCTTCTTACCCCCATTCTCTGTGATTTCACTCAGTTTGAATATCATGTATACAATGATGCTTAGAGGCACAAGCTCTGGAGCTAGACTGCCTGGCTTTGAATCTTGCCCCCACCATTTTGTGGCTCTTTCAACAGGGGCAAATTGCTTAATTTCTTTGTACGTCAATTTCCTCCTCTAAAAAGAGGATAATTAAAATTGTTAGTACCTACCTAGCAATTTTGTGAGAGTTTCTATTGATCAGATGTAACCTAAAAAACATAAACCCCTTCCAGTTTTTACAACAAAGAGAACTTAGTGCATTTAAATAGTAAAAGAGCTGAGAAGACAATCAATGGATGGTAAGGAAACCCAGGTATTAGTAAAAACAATAAGTCATTGCCACTTACTAGAGGGTCAAAGCAAGTCTTGCTATAAAGCTATAGTCTTCAGGACTGTGCAGTACTGCATGACAAACACACATATAGATGAATTCAGCAGAAGACAGTCCAGAAATACACCTTGACATCTATGGTCAATGGACTTTTTAAAAAGGTGCCAGGGCAATTCAATGGGGAAAGTAAATTCTTTTCAACAAATTGTGCTGGAGAAGATACTCATTTGGAAAAAATTAAGCTTCGCACCATGTACAAAAACTAACTTGGAATGAATCATAGAGCTAAACTTAAAACTGAAACTGTAAAACTTCTAGAAGAAGGCATAGGAGAAAGATTTTGCAAACTTAGGGTAGGCAAAAAACTTTTTTGAAAATTAAATACACAAACCACAGAAGAAATTTGAAACTTTTTTTTTTTTTTTTTTTTTGAGACGGAGTCTCGCTCTGTGCCCAGGCTGAAGTGCAGTGGCCGGATCTCAGCTCACTGCAAGCTCCGCCTCCCGGGTTCACGCCATTCTCCTGCCTCAGCCTCCCGAGTAGTTGGGACTACAGGCGCCCGCCGCCTCGCCCGGCTAGTTTTTTGTACTTTTTTAGTAGAGACGGGGTTTCACCGTGTTAGCCAGGATGGTCTCGATCTCCTGACCTCGTGATCCGCCCGTCTCGGCCTCCCAAAGTGCTGGGATTACAGGCTTGAGCCACCGCGCCCGGCCAGAAATTTGAAACATTAAACTTTACCAAAATTAAAAGTTTTACTATTCAAAAAAAAGACAAGCCACAGACTAGGAGAAAAATATTTGTTATACATGTATTTGACAAGGGAGGAATATCCAGGATACAGAAAGAACTCTTACAACTCAACACTAAAAAAATAATAATAAAAGAAATGAACTACTGATACGCATAACATATATAAAATCTTGAAAATATTACTCTGAGTGAAAGAAGTCAACCCAAAGAATTACATACTGTATGATCACATGTATATGAAATGCTAGAAGATACCAATTTAAGGTATAGGGACAAAAGTCAGATCAGTTGCTGCCTGGAGCCTGTGATGGCTGGGTAATTGACTGCGGTAGGACTCAAGACAAATGTTGGGGTTAATAAAAAAATTCTATATCTTGATTTCAGTGATGTGTACATAAAAGCATAAAACTGTTAAAACTTATCAAACTGAACATTTTATTTTATTTTTTTTTATTTTTATTTTTTTTTTTTTTTTGAGACGGAGTCTCACTGTGTCTCCCAGGCTGGAGTGCAGTGGCCAGATCTCAGCTCACTGCAAGCTCCGCCCCCCAGGTTCACGCCATTCTCCCGCCTCAGCCTCCCAAGTAGCTGGGACTACAGGCGCCCGCCACCACGCCCGGCTAGTTTTTTGTATTTTTAGTAGAGACGGGGTTTCACCATGTTAGCCAGGATAGTCTCGATCTCCTGACCTTGTGATCCACCCGCCTCGGCCTCCCAAAGTGCTGGGATTACAGGCTTGAGCCACCGCGCCCGGCCAAACTGAACATTTTAAATTGGTATATTTTATTGTTTGTGAATTATATGTAATAAATTTGATTTAAAACATTAAAAAGAATCTAACGGATTCAAAGATTAAGTAGTGATTTCACTGAAAATGCTGCTCTCACAATTCTGCTTATCTCAACATATGACACATCTATTTTACTAGTTGCACAGGCCATAAATATTGGAATCTTCCTGGACTCCTCTCTTTCTCTCACATCTCACCTCCAATGCATTAGCAAATTCCATCTGCTTTACCTTCACAATATATTCTGAATATGATCCCTTCTCTTCACCTCCACCACAACTATACTGGTTCAAGGTACCATCATTTTTGCCTGGATTATTGCAGCAGCCTCCTGAGTGGTGTATTTTCTTTTACTTTTGTCCCTTTCCCTTTTATGCCACAGTTTTTCTCAACAGCAGCCAAGTCATCCATGTCATTGCTCTGCTCAGAACTCTCCACTGGCAACTTTCTAGTTTCAAAATAAGAGACACTTCTCTTACAATGGCCAATGAGGGTAGGCCCCTCATCATCTGCTCCTTGGTGCAGCCTCTCCCCTCCACTTCTTCTCTCACGTTATCTCCTCCACTTTCCTAATGTTCTCTACAGGCCAGCTATACTGAACTTAAACATGTCAAGGATACTTCCAGATCATTCCTTCCTGAACTGGGTACCTGCCCCCATCTACATAGCTCTGCCACTTACTTCTTTCAAGTTCTCTTCAAATGCCACCTTCTTAGAGACGCCTTCCCTGACCATTTCGTATGAAATCACTCACTCCATAATCTCTGTTCACTTTCTTTGCTTTTTAAAAAAACATTCTCAGCCATTATAACCCCCAGAATATGTTAACTTGTTCAATTGCTTTTTGATTTTTCATCACATGGATGATAACAGGGTGGGAAATTTGTTTCCTATCACCTTGGAATGATGCACTCAATATATATTTATTGTTTTACTATTTATATATAATATATAATTTATATTTTACATTTAATGTGCTTTATAGGTAAGTACATTAAATATGAAATATTTTATATTTATATTATAGACATTATAGTATTATTAAATAAGCACTAAATAAATATGTACTTAATGAATATATGAATGGCTCTGCTCTAGAAGCATTACATGGAAAACACACACACACATATTTTACCTTTTCTCCCTTTTTGGTATGAAAGTTTTATTTTTTCTCCATCATGATTTCTAAAACAAATATTCCATCTCCATTATTTCTTTGAATGTCTTTATCAGATTTAGCCAATCACAGTATGAGTGCCGGTTCATTCCCTTCCTGAGTCTATGGTAAACATAAATAATCCATCATGGCTTCTTTCTCACTGAGCCAATGTACTTTGTCATTCTGCTCAACACAGAACTCCAGGCACCACCACTAATTGATTGAATTTGTCAGGAAATATGAAACTCGTTTGTTATCCCTGGATGTAAATTCAAACTTTCTTTGGTTGTTTTTTTAGGCTTTATTTCCAAAATGACCAACAGACAAGGACCCACAGGGTAAAATAAAGTTGAAGTTCTTTAAACTTCTTCCAGTTTTGTTAGGAAGGGGCAGAAGAGGCAGTGAGTATATCAAGTAATGACCGCTACATATTTTATTAAGACCCTAAGGGGTTTATTTCGAAATGAAACACCCAGTTATCCTTCATTTGTGCTTTATAAAAATCTCAATTGCATCATATTCCCTCTTAACATTCTGAAACCTAATCATTCACAGATCTTGAAGGCATGTTCAAAAAAACCCTGTAAATTGTTTTCTTCCTTGTTAATAAGGCTCTGTACCTCTTCTAAAGTGAGAGAGACTGCATAAGGCCAGAAAAACATCACTTCCAATCTCTTGCTCCTAAAATCAAGTTGGTAACTATGGTCTGTATTTCTAATGAGGTTTTTGGGCATAAAGTAAATTATTTATTATTGCCAGGGAATCTCCACTTGCACAGAAAAAGCATACTTGGAGGGAAATAAATCTCAGAAAACAACCAAAGCACATCCTAGGACTCAGAAATGTACTGGTGGTAAGTTTCTGATCAGAGAACACACCCACCCAAATCCTCTTTGAGAACTGTGGCTACAGTGCTCTGGTACTTGCTATATAGGTAAAGGATTTCTATTTTAATCTTATGTACAGATCAGGTCTTCAAAACTCATGTCTTACTGTTTTTTTTTTTTGGTTTTTTTTTTTTTTTACTGTTTTTTTTATTTTTTTTATTTTTTTTTATTTTTAATTTTTTTTAAAATTTATTTATTATTATTATACTTTAAGTTGTAGGGTACCCGTCTTACTGTTAAGTTGAGGAGGAAGGCATGCTTCTTAGAAAGGACTTTGGAGGTAGTCTTTTTCTCTGTGTACGCTTTAAAAATCTGTGGCCTAATTTCTTAAGGCAATTGACCTAGGGTGCTGCGTATATTAATTGAGAATGATACTCTAATTTTGAACCTATTAGTATCTTAGGTTTAAGAAATGTCTCCCAGTGTAGGTGTAATTGAATTCTATATTGCCTCAAGTTTATTCTGGTCCAAGGGAAGAAATTTATATGGGATTTTTATCAACATTTTATTTAGGCTTTTGGTGGTTACTGACCCCTGATGGACTAAATTTTTTTTTAATAAAACAAAGTTTATATATGTATTGTATTCACTACAAACTGCCTGCTCTTTTGACATGCCCTATTTGCTTGGTTAATGCATTTTCTTATTTGTTTAATCTACTAGTTCAGCCTTGAAGAACTGATAGACTGTTTTAACATCAAATAGAAAGCAATGTTTAGCCAACAAATGTTGCCTTTTAACATTGAAGTCTCTCTTATTTTATCTGTAAATTGTACAAAATTCAAGTAGTTGATATTCTCATCTAACCATGAGTTTTAATTTTATTAGTATTTATACCAATAGGCATTTTTATTTGAGCTATTAAAATTCCATTATAATGAAGCTTGTGGTTACATAGTTTCTATCATAGTTTTAAATGAATAGAAAACAGCTTTGAAACATACAACTTGCACATAAAGAAAAGCTTAATATAATAGATTTAAACTTGAAGGTGGGCAATATTGTCTATTCTAACATCAGCAATATATTAAGGGATTTCACTGTATTTGCTTCTTATCATGTTCACAGCAGTTTATTGTGAAATAAAATAAAATTTCAGGACACTCTAAATTTATGGTGCCAAAGAGGAAGTTAAGCCCTGGAGCCTGAGTCACATAGCATGTTTGCAATTCTGCTTCTTAGATTATAGCTTAACTCTCTTCTTTAATGTTCTTGTTCTGTAAATGACTAAAAGAGACAGAAGCCAGATCTCCCCTCTTCCAATCACAGTTCTTTGTTATAGATTAACTGTCTCCTTTATTGTCCTGTACCTAACTCAGACCAGATGCCACACAAGATTCCATGACAGTTACATCTTCAGTATGGAATGTTAAATATGCCTTTCCCAAAAGAAAAAGACCACCTCAGCTAATTAGATCATTGTAACTATGGATTAAGACTTACATAGAAAGATGTTGAAATTCTGTTAAACTTATCTAGCTTTGTCTATATAAGTGATTCCAAACTTCTGGGCTCCAAAACATTGACTTCCATTTTTTGTAATCTGTTCTTCTTGTATAGTCTATCCTCGAGTTTTGTGTTTGAATAAACTCTCTTTAAACTAGATTCTGAACCTTTTGATTATTTTAGGTTGACATTTTGGTGACGCAGGGAGACCAGAAGCAAGCCTCCTGTGATCCCTGTCATTTTGCCCACAGTTAGAGACTTGGTCCCAGCATGAATGGTTTTTGTTCATCTGACCTTGCCAGAGCCAGTGGGCATCTGTTGAGGCTCCTTTCAGATTTCAAATCTCCCTGATTTTGATTTGAGATTCAGACTGTATTCAAGCAACCTAATTCACAATCAATGGAGTTGGAATTGAAGTTCTGCTTTTAAGATAGGAGCTTCATTGGTTGTTTTCTAGAGATTTTGCTGACTGCAGATTTGGGATTTTCAATTTTTACTGAGGTTTTGAATGACTTTCTTGTTAGAGTTTGCAACATTTTCTGTTGTATGAAATTTGGTCAAGAAGAAACAACTTCTTTTTAAAAACAAAAAGTGAAATAATTGTGGCTTAAGGGAAAATTTGTAATCTTTAAAACTGGTCAGATTCTGAAGCTTGAGTCAGTTGACAAATCTAATCTTTCTCCTTGAATGACTAAAATTTCTCCTACAAGATCTTTTTGGACATTCAAAAAGAAAATCTAAATTATGGACTATTATACTTCTAAAGGAGAGATCTACCTTTAAAAACTACAGTTAGATTTATGTATAATATTTATGGTGTTACCTCCCATCAATATCTAGAAAAATGGTTTCACTTAAGCTGTGAAGACCCCAAACTAAAATAGTGAAAATGGGGTACCTTGGAAATACCTACGTTCGTTTATCTGCATGTTTAATTAAAAACAAAAGCTGGTGACTGGGCGCGATGGCTCACGCCTGTTATCCCAGCACTTTGGGAAGTCAAAGCGGATGGATCATCTGAGGTTAGGAGTTTGAGACCAGCCTGCCCAACATGGTGAAACCCTGTCTCTACTAAAAATACAAAAAAGTAGCCGAGTGTGGTGGCAGACACCTGTAATCCCAGCTACTGGGGAGGCTGAGGCAGGAAAATCACTTGAACCCGGGAGGCGGAGGTTGCAGTGAGCCAAGATCACTCCACTGCACTCCAGCCTGGGCGACAAGAGTGAAACTCCATCTCAAAAAGAAAACAAAACAAACAAAAAAACAAAAGCTGGCTATAAAATAAAAACAAAACAACATAGAGAGCTATTTTTCAATGGTACTTAGAAGCTTCTAAAAGACATTCTGATAAAGTCATTTCTTTACAAGAGATTGCCTAAAACTGTTTCTAAATTTAAAAAGACATTCAAAGCTTTCTCCCTTTTATTTCCAACTGCTCCTTATTCTACCTCTATGATCTGAACTTACCTCTTCCAGCCTGTTCCCTCAACTCCCACACATCTCTTAGGCAAATTTTTGGAATTCCATATTGCACTCTTTTCTTTCTCTCAAAAGGGGAAAATGTATTTAAATTTGGACCAGAGGGAACAAACACAGTTGCTACAGAATGAAAATGAAACTACTGAAATTACAAACTACAGATCCAACAATTTTTTTTCTAAACTGGAATTAATAAATGACACTTAATGATTTATTGACCCAATATCAGATGACACCCTTTAAATGCCCTGCTCTTGAAGATGTAAAGCTTAACATGTCTGTAAAATGTTAACATTCAAGGGATTAGCTAAGCAACATTACAGCTGAACTCAGATCTGAAACAAGTTAAAATCCTTTAAATCTCAAAGTTCCCTCTTTGGATCCCCTTGTAGGACTTAAAGAAAAGCATTCCAAACTGTAGTCTATGGCTAAGATTCTGTGCTGCTATGACTGTGACCCAGGACAATTCCCTGTCAGGGAACCAGTCTCATTTGTTTTAAATTATTCATATGACTCTTTATCTTTTGGAGTACCCATTTATTATTGATTTTTTTTCTCTTCCATGGACAGATTTTCATATCTGGTCTCTCCATCTGTGGGGCATACAAGGCTTCTGGACCTTCATGCATAGGCACTTAGCTGACAAGCTGAGATTGTAGAAAATATAGCCAGACAGAAATGTGATGTGTACTCCATTTGCAGCTAGCAAAACTTTGCTTTCTTTGAGCTGTCTTTGGGGTGATTCTATATCTTGTGGGGATTTCTTGGCACCTCTTTGGAGATGCCAAAGTCATAAACTTTAAGACGTATTGGTTTGTGAGTCACTTGAAAAAATACTCTTTGTTTAAACTAGAAAAAAAAGCTGGATAAAGTGTTTATAAAAGATAGGACTTCAGGCAAAGTATTCTTGTTTCTTTTCAGAGTTATCTATACTGTGTACAGATATAGAAAATGCTTTCTTTGCCTTAGCAATTAAAGGGCTACACCCTGAAGTCAATAATCTAACCAAAAAAAACCAAAACAAAACAAAAAAATAAGCAAAGCTGAAAAGACCACCTAAGTGTAGATTGGTCTCCAAAATATGACTTTCTGGCATTTAACTGGCTATTTTGAAATTCTATATAAAAGAAAAAATTACATTTATGAAGAAAATCTCCATTTGTAAGGGCATCTCCCTCCTGTATCTAAACTACTAGAAACTTTTATAGTGAAGAAGACATTGGCTTAAAGTTTATGTAATTTACCATTCTTAAGACACTTTTCTCAACAATTTTGTCTTGATTGAATCTTCACCTATTTCCTTTTTTGTGTGAACAAATAATCGTGTTTAGATCTAATTTCTGTGCCTTTGGGATGTAAATGTTCACCTAAAAAATCATGTCTTTGGATATGCAAATTGAGGATTGCCTAACTAACAATTGTTTAGGCCTCGATAGTCTAAAGGGAGAGAAAAACTATTTAAAAGTTGGTAAATGAAGAAGATTATAAAGCTATAAGATCTACTTCTGTCTGTGTGCCTATATGTCTGTATATTTATATATGTCATGAGTACGTGATATTTCACTATCAAAATAAGGGAAAGAACATTAATTAATTGGCTTCAAGGAAAATTAAGTACATAAATATGTTATCAGAAAAATAGAAACTAACTCAAATGCCTTCTGGTTCACATGATTTTAGTAATCTTGGCAAGTAGAACTAGTTTTAAAATTGTTGCCAAAATAACATGAAAATGTCTTCAGAATTATTAGCATTAAATATAATTCAGACGTTTTTCCAGGGTCTACTGGTCAGACAGTGTAACACTGTTTCTAATAGATATTTTAAGGTCATGAACCTGTTCATTTTGTTATATTTTTGATACTTGCTTGACTTGGCTGTGAGCTAAATTAATTATATACGTAATTAAATACTAGATATGGGAAAAACTGTCTTGTCTGCAAATATAAAAAAGATGTATTTTTAGAAAAAACAAAAACACAAAAAAGTGTTTTTTGAGTAAAACATTAATTTGTCTAGTTTAAGAGGTTATTTAAAATTGTTTTGGCCGGGCGCGGTGGCTCAAGCCTGTAATCCCAGCACTTTGGGAGGCCGAGACGGGCGGATCACGAGGTCAGGAGATCGAGACCATCCTGGCGAACACGGTGAAACCCTGTCTCTACTAAAAAATACAAAAAAACTAGCCGGGCGAGGTGGCGGGCGCCTGTAGTGCCAGCTACTCCGGAGGCTGAGGCAGGAGAATGGCGGGAACCCGGGAGGCGGAGCTTGCAGTGAGCTGAGATCCGGCCACAGCACTCCAGCCTGGGTGACAGAGCAAGACTCCGTCTCAAAAAAAAAAAAAATAAATAAAAATAAAATAAAATAAAATTGTTTTAAATTAAAGGGCTATGATATAAACAAAACTAAAAGGATCTAAAATGTTGGAGAAAGGAATAAATAGAAAAAAATTTTTAAGAAGTTATAAAAGGTTTATGAAAGTCTTATATGGTCAAAGTTGGTTGAGATTGGATGGATTTGTTTTTAAGGTTTTATTAAAATTGGGTTTAGTATTGATAATACACTAATACAAAAGTAAAATTTGGTTTCCTCCTTTGAATAAGATTTTTGTGTAGTATTAACAAAAAATGGTAAGAAAAATTGTGCTTACCTTTTGCATGAACTGCAAAAAAAAATGGACAGAGGAAGAGACAGATTCTGTTGGTCTCATGTTGTGTTTATTAGGACTTTGTTTAATAACTTTGATCTCCTTTCTATCAAAGATTAAAAGTTTTTATTTTTTGTGAAAACTTTACATGATCACTTTGGCTAAATGATTGACTTTTTTTTTTTTTTTTTTTTTTTTTTTTTTTTTTTTTTTTTTTTTTTACCATAACCTGTGATTCTGTTTTGATAGGAAGTGTTTTAAACCTTTGATATTTGCCATACTTCCAGAAATCAAATTTCAAACACTAAAATCAAGTCTTTGTAACCCAAACTAACTTGTAAGTAACAAAAAGAAAGCCTTAGAAGTCCAAGAGAGGCAAACTTAGACTTGAACGAACTCTTTTTAAAAAGAAATGCTTACCCTTTTGATTACTTTAGGTTGACATTTCAATAGACAATAAAGATGTAATGCTATCAAACATCACTTTACTTTAGTCTGACATTTGATCCAAAACTTTTGAGACAGTCAGAATTCATTTAGAATGATTATGCCTTTCATTTCCAAGATACAAGACTTAGAAAAGTCTGCTGTCTTGTTCTGATGATCTGTTCCTCCATCTATAAAGTGTGGATAGCCTTCTGAAGTTATAATCAGACATAAATGTAGAAACATGGAATACAGGTAATACAGCAGGTAATACAGCATCTGCTACACCAGGTGATCCCCTTGCTAATAATGAGCAGCCACATTGCCTCCTGCCGTTTCCTCACTCCTGTCCTTAGGCTTTACCCCAACTGTCCTCTCTATCCCCAGATCATGACATGGTTGGCTCCTTTCAACATTCAGCTCTCACTTCATCGGCAAGGTAACCACCCAATCTCTTGTATTCCCCATTCCTAATTAGGTTGTGCCACATTAATCCATTTTATGGTTCTCTTAGTCCTTACCACGGAACACAATTACCTTGTTTGTCTGTTTACTTGTTTCTTTTCTGTCCTATCTTTATAGAAGAGAAGATCCTGGAGAGTAGAAGTGTTGACTGTTTCAATGAATCTCCAGAGCCTAGAAAGGTGCACGATAATAGGCATCAAATGAATTAATAAATGATGGTCCTCACCCCTTTCCTTTCACTGAGTCCATTGCCATTTTAAAAAGAAGACAGAATTATCTCTTTAGGGTTACATTTACCCATGCATGAATAGATTGCTAGAAATTAGTAAACAGATAAAACAAGGCAAAAAGGCACATATCTATTTGATTGTACTGATGAAAAGTAAAAATATTAATATATTTGAGGTAAAAGATTTATTTCATTTATTCAGTCAACAAACCGTTTGAGTACCTATTATATGCTTAGGATTGGGCTAGCTGCGAAGGTTAAAATGCGTAAAACTAAAAATAAATCATATAGTTTAAAAAGCACCTAATTGTCAGAGTAAACCACTTGTATGTTTAATCTGTTGCCTTTTAGCCAGCTATACCGTTAATGCTATTAAAATGCTAAAATGCTATCTAAGCCCAGTGTTAAGGGATTCTGTGGAAGAAATCCTAACACAAAGAAATTTAACAACAGTAATATTTGAGCTGGGCCTTTAAGATTGAATAGAGGTTTTCAGATCAGGGAAAGGAGAAAGAGCACTCAGGTAAAGCAAGTAGCATGAGCAAAGGTCCAGAAGGCCCTGGCACTCTGTATGTGCTGAGGGCAGGGAAGGTGGTTGGGAGAAATCCGCTAATAGCCTTCAAGGCTGAACAAGCACAGCAGGGAGTGAGCAGGACTGGAAAGATAAACTGGAACCATGAAGAACCATAAAAACCTTGCCCAGGGCTTTAGACTTTATAAAAAATAGGAGTGTAAGATCAGATCTGCATTTTAGAAAGCTCCTCTTTATGCTTGTGTAGATGAGGGAAGTGTTACATAGAAGAAAAGAGAGACACAGGAAGCATTGAGAGATTAGAGCAGGAATCCAGGCAATATATCAAGAAGCCCTGACCCAGGGCAGCTCCGACATGAGTTCAAGGAAGAGATGGATTTGAGAAAAATTTAGCAGGGTAGCATTGCCAAACCAAAAATGATTTTGGAAATGTCTAAGTATATTGACAAATATTAGAAATGCAAAGAGAAGACCGAGACTTCAGTTTCTGGGATGTTGAAGTTGAGGTGCTTGCAAAATACCCAGGCTAATAGATCTATTGGGTAGTTTAACGTTTGAATCAATGCTTGTTAAAATTATTATTACTGTCTGAGTAGATGGATAGAATAAAGTAGCAAATCTATTGTAAACTCTTGTTTCATTTAAAGACATAAAGGAAAAAGAGGTTAGGAAACATCATCAACCTGCTTTTGGACATTTGTGTTTCTACAGCTTTATTTACCAAGAGTCACACCCAGATACCAGGATAGCTGGATGAGGGTATTACTTAAGAGACTTCTTTTTCTTTCTTTCTTTCTTTTCTGGGGGAGATGGGAGAGGGGGACAGAGTCTCACTGTCACCCAGGCTGGAGTCCAATGACACGATCTCGGCTCACTACAACCTCTGCCTCCCGGGTTCAAGGGATTCTCATGCCTCAGGCTCCCAAGTAGCTGGGATGACAGGCACACGCCACCACACCCAGCTAAGTTTTGCAATTTTAATAGAGACGAGATTTCACCATGTTGCCCAAGCTAATCTTGAATGCCTGACTTCAGGTGATCCACCTGCCTCCACCTCCCAAAGTGCTGGGATTATAGGTGTGAGCCACTGTGCTAGGTCGAGGCTAATTTTTCTTACAGGGAAGTAGTGGTCTAACTCTGTCTTTGACCTTGAGGGACTAGTGATAATAACAATAAAAAAGTCAATCAGTGGTAGAAGTGGGATTTAAACCCTAGAATCTTGGCTCCGGAGTTCATTCTTTTAACCCATTTGAGTTTTCTGACTGACAAGTTGTGAGGGCCTCAGTGAACAGATAGATGGACACTGAGCTGGGAGTGTTCCTTAAAACAACTCTACCCGTCCCCCCACCCCTACCCCAAAAAACAAACTAACAAACAGACAAACAAACAAACCCTAAGCATTCGATCCTGTTTGCTTCATTTTCCCAAGGAAATGCATGGAGCATGCCTGTAGCAGAACAGATCAATGTAACTGCTGTTAAAATGTCCATGGCTACACTGGCAAAAGAGGGGAAGAATCTGTACTTTCTTTCTGTGTTTTTTTTTTGGGGGGGGGGATTATTAATATTTCAATGGTTTGCTAAAACCTGACACCTGATATCTATTAGTCTCTGCAAAAATCTGATACCAGGCAGATCACTTGAGGTCAGGAGTTCAAGACCAGCCTGGCCAACATGGTGAAACTCTATCTATACAAAAAATACAAAAATTAACTGGGTGTGGGGGCAGGCACCTGTAGTCCCAGCTACTTGGGAGGCTGAGGCAAGAAAGAATTGCTTGAACCCAGGAGGCAGAGGTTGCAGTGAGCTGAGATTGTGCCGTTGCACTCCAGCCTGGGTGACAGAGTGAAACTCTGTCTCAAAAAAAAAAAAAAAAAAAAAAGAGAGAGAAAAAGAAATCTGATACCACTTGGTATCTACTTTGTCTCTACTTTTTTTTTTTTTTTTTTTTTTTTTTTTTTTGAGGCAGAGTCTTGCTCTGTCTCCCAGGCTGGAGTGCAATGGCACTATCTTGGCTCACTGCAACCTCCAAATTTTGGGTTCAAGAGATTCTCCTGGTTCAGCCTCCCAAGTAGCTGGGATTACACCTACCCGTCATGACACTCAGCTAATTTTTGTATTTTTGTAGAGATGGGGTTTCACCATGTTGGTGAGGCTGGTCTTGAATTCCTGACCTCAAGTGATCCACCCACCTTGGCCTCCCAAAGTGATCTATAATTTTTCTCTACTTTTGCCTACAAATTTCCCCTCATCCTCCAGAATTTATTTACTGTGCAGCCTGACACCAATTTTAGAAGAATAATGCACAAATCCATCAGAGTTTATCTCTGGTCACTGGCACAGTTGGCTGAGTAGATGCTTTATGTTTCCTCTCCGTTGGCAGGCATATAGCGGCAAAGGCTGGGCTGCACCCTGGGTGGTGGTTTTCTCTCAGAGTCAGAGTAAGAGGTTTCAGTGTTGCAGATACTCTGATCCACTTTTCAGGAAGATGCATCTCTCACTATCTGCCCCTGGGGCCCTACCTAACAAGACTGATCTTTCCGCGAGACAGACTTCACATATTTGGAAACAGCTATTTAAGTTCAGTGGGTTATTCTCTCCAAGTTGAAAAATCACACTTTTTCAGATATTTTTCATGTGGCATGGTTTTGAGTTGATTGATGGTCCTTCCCATGCTTCCAAAGATGTCACTGCAATTCCCCTCTACTTCCTGCAGCAGTAATTCTACCATAGGCAGGACCATTTTTATTTTTCATTGTAGACATTTCCTGCATTCATATATAATTTTATGTGCATATAAGTGGAAATGTATCTCTATGACAGATGTCCCTTTTTCTATGCTATGCTCATATTTCTAAAATTGTTCACCAAAAATGACCAAATCAGGGCAAGATCAGTGCAAAAAGTATCAATAAAATAGACACATGTTGATAATATCAGTTATAATATAGCAGAAAAAGTAAAATGATATCAATATATAAAGCTAAGGTTGAATGGCATTACTCCCCTTCTTTATTTACATCTTTATTGTCCGCTCTTCAAACTGCCAGCTCTATTTATTATTCTTGTCAAAACAACATCAATCATTACATACACCAAATTAAGCCTCAAGTTGGGGCATGGGAGTGGATTCAGAGCTGCATAAAGTGAAATGATAACAGCATAAGTTGTATCAGTGTAGATAAGATTCTCAGGCTTTAACTAAAGTTAAGCAGTTAGTAATAAATTTAAAAAAATGAAACTGAACTACTTACAGCCAAGAGCCTGTGTAGTGTAAGCTCCCCCACATTCATATGCTGTACACCCTTGGGCCAGCTTTCAGAGGAGCAAGTCACAAATCCATCACTGCGTATCCCTAGCCATGTCAGGCACTAATTCCTGGTGAAAAAGGAATCCCGGTTTTCAATCTCCAGTGATAACCATCAACAACCATTTCGTCATACTCAGTGGGAATGTGGGAAAAACAACACTCACTGGGTGTTTTTTTCTGATCTCACCACAACAACCGACACATACTTCTTTTTTTTTTTTTTTTTTTTTTTTGTGGAGACGGAGTTTCCCTCTTGTTGCCCAGGGCAATGGTGCCATCTCAGCTCATTGCAACCTCCACCTCCTGGGTTCAAGCAATTCTCCTGCCTCAGCCTCCTGTGTAGCTGGGATTACAGGTGCCTGCCACTATGCCCGGTTAATTTTTGTATTTGGAGTAGAGACAGGGTTTCACCATGTTAGCCAGGCTGGTCTTGAACTCCTGACCCCAAGTGATCCACCCGCCTCAGCCTCCCAAAGTGTTGGGATTACAGGCGTGAGCCACCGCACCTGGCCTTGACACAGACTTCTATGGCCAAATATATGTGGGTTTTTCCCCCACACATGAAGCAGAATATACCAACTGGATTTCCTCGAATTCAATTCTGACACTATCTATCTGGAGATAGCCTTGGATCCCCAGGTTGAGGACTCCGTCCCCAAGACTTCCCCCACCCACTTCAGACACCAGTCACAAGTCCAATCTCCAGAATTTCTGACCAATCAGCTTCCACTGTGGTCCCTACAGCCCTCTCTTGGGGTTCAATTAGTTTGCTAGAGTGGCTCACAGAACTCAGGGAAACATATTTACCAGTTTATTACAAAGATGTTTTAAAGGATACAAATAAATACCCAGATGAAGAGATGCAAGGGTGAGGTCTGGAAGGATCCTGGACACAGAGGCTTTTGTGCTTGTGGAGTTGGGGTGCACCACCCTTCCGGCATGTGGATAAATTCTTACTCAGTTTCTTGTAAACCTCCACGTGTTCAGTTATCCAGAAGGCCCCAAACCCTGTCTTCTTGGACCTTTTATGAAGACTTCATTGGATAAGCATGATTAACAATCACGTAGAAACGTGATTGGACAAAGAGGTATAATTTAGTACTAATAGGCCATAGGCTGAGTGGGAAAACCCAGCAAGGCCTGTCTGTTCAGATTCTTCTTGGCCTGTCTGTGGAGCATTCCTTCTTCCAGGGTATGGGGCAGAACGCTATCTGGAATGAGGGTCTAATGACCCAAAATCAGATAATAGTCCTGCCTCAGGCACATAAAAGGAGGGCAGGGAAGAGTCAGAGAGAGAGAGAGCCTATCTTTTGAGGCCAGTTTCTGAGGCCTAAGATACCTCAACATTATAACAAGGGCCATGGGATTTATGAGACAGGAACTGTGGATGAAAGCATGTATAATATCACTCAGTAAGGAGGCCACACCACTGTTCCCAACACTAAAAACTACAAGACTTTTGTATACCCACCACATTCCCCATATCCTCCACTCTTGTTTTCTGAGTTATTTCCGAGAATGCCTTTGTGTTCTTATCTCGGTGTCCTCTGAAATTGTAAACTCACTGCGCAGCACAGTCACTTCCACAAATAAAAGTTCAAACGGTCTTTGGAAGAGAGTTTTTCTTTGTTGCTACTTCCAGCCCTTGTTCATCATCCAGGCCACCTCAACGCCAAGTTCAGTTACACATTTCCCTAAAGAACATGTTCTTTTTCTTTGCCTTAGCTCTGCTCTCTTTCCCAAGCTTCTTTAGAACCTGAAGCCTAGATGTTGAGAGAGGGCAGAGAATAGTCCACTTTCTGTGATCCTGACCTTTTCTATCAGCAGTCTTCAGCAAATCTCTCTCAAGAATTTCCTTGTATAACTTATTTTATGGTAGTAGTTTCACTCTTTTATGATTATTTTTAATCTAAGGCATTTTTTAAAAGAATACAATCTTACCCAGAAACTAAAAATATTGAAGATGTAAAACTGAGGGGCAGATATGGATCTGGGGGCTGAAGTCTGTGTTTGACTCCTTCCCTGATCTGTAAGGCTCCATGGAAGAGCCTCTGTGCTTTGGCCTCAATGTTTCTGTCCCTCAAATATTCGTATGTTGAAATTCTATTTCCCACGATGTTTGTATTAGGAGGCGGGACCTTTAGGAGGTAATTAGGTCATGAGGGTGGGGCCCTCATCGTTGAGATTACTGCCTGCTATGGTCTAAATATTTGTGCCCCCCCCCCGCCACCTCCAAGTTTATATGTTGAAATGCCAGCCCTCAAGATGATGGTATTGGAAGGTGGGGCTTTGGGGATGATATTTAGAAGTGGGGTCTTTGTGAGACTTTGACCCTCATAATTGGGATTAACACCTGTATAAAAGAGAACCCAGAGAGCCTTCTTGCTCTTTTCACCATGTGAAGACACGGTGAGGAGTCATCATTTATGAACCAGAAAATGAGCCTTCATGAGACATCAAATCTGCCAGTGCCTTGATCTTTAACTTCCCAGCCTCCAGAAGTCTGTGATGAAAATTTCTGTTGTTTGTACGCTACCCAGTTTCTGGCATTTTGTGATAGGAGCCCAAAGGGACTAAGTCAGTGCCCTTATAAGAAGAGAGATGTGAGAGCTGTCAGGCCTCTGAGTCCAAGCTAAGCCATTATATCCTCTGTGACCTACATATATACATCCAGATGGCCTGAAGCAACTGGAGATCCACAAAAGAAGTGAAAATAGCCTTAACTGATGACATTCCACCATTGTGATTTGTTCCTGCCCCACCCTAACTGATACAATATATTCTCCCCCACCCTTAAGAAGGTACTTTGTAATATTCTCCCTGCCCTTGAGAATGTACTTTGTATACCTATCCCAAACCTGTAAGAACTAATGATAATCCCACTACCCTTTGCTGACTCCTTTTTCGGACTCAGCCCACCTGCACCTAGGTGAAATAAACAGCCTTGTTGCTCACACAAAGCCTGTTGGTGGTCTCTTCACACGGGCACATGTGACAAGAGCTTGCTTCCTCTCGTTCTACTCTCCACCATGTGAACGTAGAATAAGAAGATGGCAGTCACTGGATCTGCAGGCACTTTGATCTTGGACTTCTCAGGCTCCAGAACTGTGATAAATAAATTTTAATTGTTTAAGCCACCCAGCCTATGATACTTAGCCAGTGACAGTAGCCTGAACTGGCTGAGACACTTTGAAAAACACTCTTTGAAGTGTATCTCAGCATGCACCCTGTTTTTATTTTTATTTTTTATTTATTTATTTATTTTTTTGAGACAGAGTCTCCCCCTGTCATACAGGCTAGAGTGCAGTGGCATGATCTCAGCTCACTGCAACCTCTGCCTCCGAGGTTCAAGTGATTTTCCTGCTTCAGCCTCCCCAGTAGCTGGGATTACAGGCATATGCCACCATGCCTGGCTAATTTTTATTTTCAGTAGAGACGAGGTTTCACCATATTGGCCAAGCTAGTTTCAAACTCCTGACCTCAGGTGATCTGCCCACCTCAGCCTCCCAAAGTGCTGGGATTACAGGCGTGAGCCACCACTCCCAGCCACATCCTGTTAAGCTAATTTAAAGTCTCCTTTTCTCCCTCCCTCCTTCTCTATCTCTTCTCCTTCCCTCTCTCCTTTTCCCTCTCTTTCTCTCTCACTTTTTCTTTTTCCATATAGCTCCAGTTTTACTTTAAAGCCCGAATACTTTCTCTCTAGGTTATTCTGAAAACATTTTTTCTTATCTTTCTCTTCTTCATTAACTTTTCCTTTGGCAGTCTATAAAAGCTGTGATCTTACTGAGTTCAGAACATTTCTCTGTATTACTTTCTTTTTTTTTTTTTTTTTTTTTGAGACAGAGTTTCACTCTGTCACCCAAGCTAGAGTGCAGTGGTGTGATCTTGGCTTACCACAACCTCTGCCTCCTGGGTTCAAGCGATTCTCCTGCCTCAGCTTCCCGAGTAGCTGGGATTATGGGTGTGCACCACCATGCCCGCCTAATTTTTGTATTTTTAGTAGAGACGAGGTTTCACCATGTTGGGCAGGCTGGTCTCAAACTCCTGACCTCAAGTGATCAGCCTGCCTTGGCCTTCAAAATGCTGGGATTACAGGTGTGAGCCACCACTCCCAGCCTCTCTGTATTACTTTCAACAAGTATTTACTGAGTACTTATGTTCCAGGCACCGGAAAAACAACCAAATGAGCAAAAATTCCTGCTCCCATGGAATTCTCATTCAAGTGGGGGCAAAACAGACAGTAAACAAAATAAATAAATAATGAAGTAGAAAGTCATAAGTATTACAGCGCAAAGTAAACTAGGGAGGGTAAATAGAAAGCATGTGAGTGAGTGGTTTCAGCTATAAATTGTGTACCTTGAAGAAGGTGAACAGTGAGTAATATCTTGAGGATGAGCAGCTCAGGGACAAAGGCGCCTGGGTAACTATGCATCTGGCATTTGGTATGTTGGAGGAACAGCAAAAGGCAGAGTGGATGGAGGGCTGTAAATAAAGCTGAGAGTAGGAAATGAGTTTGAAGAGACACAGAGAGGCCAATCTTGCAGGGCCTTGTAAACTGTTACAGGGACCTTGGCATTTGCTGTGAGAGAGAATGGGAGTCATTGGAGAGTTATGCTAACTACAAGCTCAGGTTTATACTCTTCAAGGATTACTTGGCTGCAGGGTGTGAAGAGACTGAAGCAGGGCAAAGGTGAAAGCAGGGAAATCTTTCAAGAAACTATTACTTTAGGAAGTCCTTAACTCTTAAACTTACCTCAGCCAATTCATTTTTGGTCTCTCATTTTTCCAGGCACTGGGTTAAGCATTAGGGAGATGATGGTCAAAAGACTCGGTGATTTTTTTATTTGTTTCTGTCCACACCAAGACTTTTTTTGTTTGTTGGTTTGTTTTGTTTTGTTTTGTTTTGATGCTAGTTTACCAGACTATATAAAAATGTGTGATTTACGATCTACATTCCCGCTATTCTCACTTCCAGGGAATGGACATTTAACATTTCATATTCTTATTTTAATGAAGACATCTTTGAATATACTCAATTGCTCTGAAAAAAATCTGCCCACATCTCTTAGGCAATGAAATTTTCTGAAATTTTACCATGGTGTCTTATTGAGATTGCACAACGTTTTCTGCTCTAACAGTTTAGATAATATCATCCCAGAAAAAAGATATCCAGTTGCTGTACACATGGTTGCAAGGTGCTGATTCACTAATTAGCAAAACATATCAAGTTCCTACTTGACACCCAAGGAAGGAGGCTTGACTTAGGGAAAACACGGCAAAACAGGAAGTCATCAGACTTAGGTTTGCATCCTCCGCAATTGCTCAACTATTCATTGTGACTTTGAATTTACCATGTGTAATCCTTACCTTCTTTGAGCCTTAGCTTCATCCTCTATCAAATGGACATGGTAAGAGTTCTTGAGTCTCCTGTCTCGAGAAGCTGTGGAGAGGAAGTGAGCTGAAGCAGTGTGGGTCTGTGCTCTGTAAAAGTATTCAGTGCGAGACTGCTGTCATTCTTTGCTAAATACCGCCAACCTCTGAGTGCAATTGTTCTTGGAATCTCCCAACTTCTTGAGCATTCTGTGTTGAGGTATAGGATTTCTTAAATGTCTTCTTACGTGTAGGACTCCAGAATCTCTCCCCAGTTTGATTCTGACATCAGTAAGACTACTGACTCTGCTTTTCACTCCTGCCTAGTGATGAGGCTGAGTGGGTCTCTGCAAGCGTAGGCCAGGCTATTCTTGCCAAGCTCCCCAAATCGCTGAAAGGCCAGGAAAACCCTGGAGGGAGACACTAACACTGTTAACAATTCCTGTGAAGATCCTAAAATCTGCCTTCAGAATTCTCTTCGTATGCCCATAATTTTCCCTAATGGGAACATGGTTTATATGTGCAGAAGACAAGGCTGCATCAGGAGAGTGAGGGTTTTTGTTGTTGTTGTTTTGTTTTGTTTTGTTTTGTTTTTGACAGAATCTCGCTCTGTCACCCAGGCTGGAGTGCAGTGATGAGATCTAGGCTCACTGCAAACTCCACCTCCCAAGTTCAAGCGATTCTCCTGCCTCAGCCTCTCGAGTAGCTGGGACTACAGACACTCGCCACCATGCCTGGCTAATATTTGTATTTTTAGTAGAGACAGGGTTTCACCTTGTTGGCCAGGCTGGCCTCAAACTCATGATCTCAGGTGACCCACCCACCTTGGCCTCCCAAAATGTTGGGATTACAGACGTGAGCCACCGCACTCAGCTGAGAGTGAGGTCTTTAACTGTGCATCCACCAACAAGAGGGACATGTACCAGAGAGCCTTATCCTTCCCATTTGTTGATGTAAAATTTTTGAGAATTTTTACTCTGTGCTATGCAGTGAATAGTAGTTTGATTCCTAGATACTGATCTCTATTTCTCCTGGCCTTTAGTCTCCTATAAGTCAAAAGAATCAAATTAATTAATCTAACAACTGTTTATTAGGCATCCATTGGGAGCATATGATTATATCATACTAGAGATGATACCAGGAATTCTGGGATGCTGGTTCATAAGTGACTAGCTATCAATAAATTTCTTTTTCAGGTATCATAAGGAAGGAAGAATAAATTATGAAAATATTGTAGTATAAAAAAATGAACATATCTGCTAGGAGGATTCACGAAGACCTATAAGCATCGATTCATGTCATTAAAATTATGGTGACTATTTAAAGTCTGTTTAGAAGAAGTATATGTTGATTATTATATTGAAAGTATAAAATGTTTTAAAATGATGTTAAAATGTTATTGGATAAAGTCTGTATTAATATAAAGAAGACTTGGAATGTATATGCTCTGAGCCTGGTGCAGTGGCTCATACCTATAATCCCAGCACTTTGGGAGACTGAGGCAGGAGGATCTCTTGAGCCCAAGAGTTTGAGATCAGCCTGGTCTACATAACAAGATTCCATCTTTACAAAAATGAAATTTTTAAATAAATAAAATTTTAAAAATAAATAAGATAAAAGAATAATTTTTTAAAAGATTACATATGCTATGGACTGATTCCATCTCCCTAAAACTCATGTGTTGAAGCCTAACCACCAGTAACTCAGAGTGTGACTGTATTTGAAGATAGGGACTTTGAAGAGGTAAAAAGAGGTAATAAGGTTGGTCCCTAATCCAATATGATCAGTGTCGTTAAAAGAAGAGAAAATTTGGACACACAGAAAAATACGAGGGGTAGGGGTGCCCTGAGGGATGGCCATATGAAGAGCAGCAAGAGAAGGGCCATCCACAAGTCAAGGAGAGTGATGTCAGGAGAAACCAGCCCTGCTGGCACCTTGATCTTGGACTTCAGAACTGTGAGAAAACACATTTCAATTGTTAGAGCCACTCAGTCTGTAGTATTTTGTTATAGCAGTCTTAGCAAACTAATACAATATAGCAAGAAAAAGCAACGACTTGGATAACAAAAAAGTACAGCATTGGGGGTAACAAATGGAATGTGATTAAAGGAAAAAAAAAGAACAATCCGAGATATATGTATATATATACACACATATATGCTTATTCTGCTCACTAAGAAGTATACACATCTTGAAAACCAGTACCAAAGAACTTATCAACATGTAAAGAGACAATGTAATTAAAACGTTTTGATTGTTGAATTTAAAAAGTAGCTACATGGAACAATAAAAGTCATTAAGTATAACCCAGTTTCACGAAGGAGACTCAGAGAAGTTAAGCTATTTAAGCAGTGGCACCCAGCAAGTAAAGGGGAGGACTCAGGCTAGACCCTCTCATCTCCTGACTTTAGGTTCAGGGCTGCTTCACTGAACAGCTTTTCTGCTGGTCTAAACTGAGCTACAGGTTTGTTCCAATTAGCGTGATGGCACACTTTCATTTACTGGGGAGTTGTATTTAGCGTATGCCCATCATCTGGAATCACTGTCACCGAAAACAACAAAAGAAGTAGTGAACCCTATCATAGCAGTTTTACTCTGTGTGGGTGGCTTTCTGAAGGGCTTTGTCTATTTGCACTGCAAGGAAATCAAACACATAAACCAGATGATAGGAATAATTTTCACCTACGGGAATTTGCTTAACTGTTCATATTAAAGGACTTCTTAACATGCAGAAACAAACACAGCTACACCCACTTTACTTATACCTTCAGCTTGCCTTACAAAGTGGATGAGGGTGAATCTTTGTTTGAAACAATTACTTAAGTATGTGTGTGTGAGGGAGGAGGATTTGCAAATCAAATCACATAGTTCAGCTAAATATAGCCTTTGTCAGGAGAAATAACTTGTAAGCAAATAAAAACTAACAATTGGAATGCACTGTAGACCACAATATGGAAATAATGTCTACTTCTCAGAGAATTTCAGACTGTAACCATTGTACATCAATCCAGACAGACCTAGTGATGTATAACCCTTGAAAGAAATCACTACTATACAGAACAAAAGGAAGTACTGTTCTACTTCATAATGTGGTTTTGAAAAATGAAAAAAACAATGTAAACTTATTGAGCCTCAAGGACTTTGGGGTACAACGTAGAAACAAGAGAGTTTACTGTTTTGTGAGGGACCAAACCATACTTACCGAATCCAATATGACAGATAAAAAGTAGCTGACATTGTCTTTCTGGTCAAGGATAATATTACTTATACAGCTGCCCGTGTGGATGAATGTATATAAAGTATCCAGTGTGAACCCCAAATATTTGAGACAGGTCTCAGTCAACTTAGGATGTTTGTTTTGCCAAAAAGTGAACGCCATATGCCTGTGACACAGCCTCGGGAGGTCCTGACGACACGTGCTCAAGGTGGTTGGGGCACAGCTTGGTTTTATACATTTTAGGAAGACATGAAATACCAATCAATATATGCAAGGTGTATGTTGGTTCCATCTGGAAAGGCAGGACAGCTTGAAGTCAGTCAGGGGTTTCTAGATGATAGGTAAGTAAGAGAAAAACAGTTGCATTCTTCTGAGTTTCTTCTTTTTTTCTTTTAAGAATTATTTTTATTTTTATTTCAATAGTTTTGGGGATGCAGGTGGCTTTTGATTCCATGGATAAGTTCTCTAGTGCTGGTTTCTGAGATTTTGGTTCACCCATCACCCGAGCAGTGTACCGTGTATCCATCTTCTGAGTTTCTAATTAGTCTTTCCAAAGGAGACAACACATGTGCATTTATCTCAGTGAACAGAGGGATGACTTTGAGTTTTGTCTGTCCTTTGTCCAGAAGGAAATTTCTTGTGAGGGAGGTATGTAGCTTTTTTATCTTAGTAGCTATCTATTTTAGGAACAGATAACCTGGGAGGCAGGTTTGGCCTATGCAGTTCCCAGATTGACTTTTCTCTTTGGCTAAGTGATTTGAGTGTCCCAGAATTTAATTTCCTTTCACTCCAATATGCATCCCATTTCACTTTATACCTTTTATACTTATCAGTGTTTCTAGGTAGGGCCAAATCCCCATTTTGTAAACCATGTTACTCTTGGTAATCATGTTTTTTCCTTCAGATCCCAGTATCTTGCCTAAAGTTAACTCTATCTTTCAGTATTTTGAATTTAGTTCAAATAAAACTTTTCTCAGCTGGGTGCAATGGCTGATGCCTATAATCCTAGCACTTTGGGAGGCTGAGGTGGGTGGATCACCTGAGGTCGAGAGCTCGGGACCAGCCTGGCTAACATGGTGAAACCCCGTCTCTACTAAAAATAAAAAAAAAAATTAGTTGGGCGTGGTGGCACATGCCTGTAATCCTAGCTACTTAGGAGGCTGAGGCAAGAGCCAAACTCCGTCTCAAAAAACAAAACAAAACAAATTTCTCAATTTCATGTACATATCTCTGTCATTTATACCTGCATGCATTAGTACTGCTTGGTATTTTCCTATCTCTCTATATGGATATTTGTATTTAATTTGCTCTTATAAGTCATTTTGGACTTTTCATTGATATCAAACATTAAATATTGGAGGGAAACACATAATACTATGATAAATTAATATTTTCACAAAACTCTGATAATCAATATTTTCCTGTTTGAAAATAAATGTTTCAGTTGGGGCAGAAGAAAGTATCACAGGTCACCTGCTATGCTGGCTACACTGGCTGGGTTAGTCCATATATAACTGTGTGTATTCTCATTAAACTCCATTAACTGTGTGGCCAATAATTATAGCAGACCAACAAATGCAATATGAACTTTGAAATTCAAACGTGTACGGGGTGCTTTCTAAGTGTAGTATTTTAAAGTTTTGTATTACTCTTTCAGAAAATATTTATTGAGCCCTCCCAATGAGGTCATGATAAGAAGTTCTGGGTACTCAACAGTGTATAAATCATCTTTCTCTCATAGGTTTATATTTTAGTGTGGTACTAAGCAAACAAATAACAACATCAAAGTAAATAAAACAATGGCAAGTTTTAATAAACTCTGTGACCTGAAGCTCATAGGGTTTGGATTTCATGTTCCATGGAAGACTTTTACACGAAGAGTAACAAGATACAATTTAGATCTTAAGAAAGCCTCTCACTTGCTCTCCACTGTGGTATGAATGGTTTGGAGGCAAAGGAGTGGAGGCAGACTATAGTCAGAGAGTTGTGCAGTAATTTGGGCATGCAGCAAAGGTAACCTGAACTCAGTTGGCACAGAAGAGATGTTGAAAGAAGTGTGCAGATTCTCTGGAATACAGAATCATCACAGCTTGATGACTGAATATTGTGGCTAGGGAATAAGAGACAGGAAGATATCAGAATGACTCTTAAGGGTCTGGCTTGAGTGTACACATGGGTGGTTGAGTCATTTATTGAGGCAAGAGAGATTAAGGGGCATGTTTTGATTGCAGTGGACACGCTAGGATTGAGATTGCTGTGATATGCCATGTCCAACAGGAGTTGAGTATGTAAACATGAAGTTTCCAGGAAATGTCATAATGAGAGTAGAATTCATCAGCATATTCCTGGGAACTGATGAACTCACCATGGGAAAAGGAAGGAAGACAGAAGTCAAAAGGTAAGGTGAAAACTAGCTTGGAAGTCTGTGGTTTTAAGGAGGAGGGAGTGGGTGGCATCCAGTGCTACTGAGAGATGAGTAGGATGAAGTCAAAGAGGAATTGTTGAACCTGAGAAGCATTCGAAAGTGGAGCCCAGTTGCCTGGGTTTGAATCCTGGCTTTCAAGCTTAGGAACAAAACAAGTAGGCCTCCATGTGTCTCTGATTCTCCGTGTAAAACATGAATGGCCGGGCGTGGAGGCTCATGCCTGTAATCCCAGCAGTTTGGGAGGCCTACATGGGTGGATCACCTGAGGTCAGCAGTTCGAGAGCAGCCTGACCAATATGATGAAACTTCGTATCTACTAAAAATACAAAAATTAGCTGGGCGTGGTGGCATGTGCCTGTAATCCCAGCCATTAGGGAGGCTGAAACAGGAGAATCGCTCGAACCCGGGAGGCGGAGGTTGCAGTGAGCCGAGATCGTGTCATTGCACTCCAGCCTAGGCAACAAGAGAGAAACTCCATATCAAAAAACAAACAAACAAACAAACAAAAAAGAAACAAAAACATCACATGAATAACAGTATTCCTTACCTCAGTAGGCGTTTTGCAAGGATTGAATAACTCTATATACATAAAAGCCTTAGAAGTATGCCTGACACATTTCATTCAACAAATATTCACTGAGCAGCCACTGTGTGGCAGACACATTGCTAGGTGTCGGCATATTGTCATGAACAAAAGTCTCTGTCCACATCAGGAGAGGGAACTGGACAACAAGCAGGAAGAAGGGACAAGCATTGTGGAGAAAAATAAATGCAGAAGGAGGAGGAGAGCACAGGTGGGTGAATCATTTTAAATAGTGTTGGGGTGACAAGGAGTGAAACCCACAGGTATCTGGAGTGAAGAGCAGCCCCACTGTGGGAAGAGGCAGGAGACTCCTTGGGAGGCAAGGTCTAACTCCCCTTCTCTCAACTTCAGTGACCTGCTTGGCCAACAGTGTGTGATATGGTGACATTCTTAGACTTGGGACGCTAGCTCAGCAAAAGCCTGGCAGCTTCTATTTAGGCAACTTGGAAGTCAACTGCCATGTAAGAAGCCTAGCTATCCTGAGACTGCTGGGGCTATGAGGAAGCCCAAGCTAGCCATGTGGAGAAGGCATCTGGGGACACTGGAGGCGAGAGTGTTATAGGAGATGGCCAGGCGGAGGGAGAGAGATGCCCACAAACCCCTAACTGTCCCTGCCATCCTAGCCCAGGCACCAAAAGTATGAGTAAAGAAGCCTTCATCTGACTCCAGCCACAGTCATGATTTACTTACAACTTCATGAAATATGGTGAACAAGGACTGCCTAGTTGAGCCCATTAGCCCCAGAACTGTAAAAGAAAGTAATAAACTGTTGTTTTAAGCAACTAAAAAACAAAATTAAAAAACCCCACAAAGGACAGGGAAGTCTTGGTGCTACTGTGGCCTACGTCAGGAGGTGAGGAAATGTAAACCAAAAGGAAGTGTAAACCAAAAATAAAATTCTATGGCCCCCAACCATCTGAATGGTTGAATGCCCTTCTCTCAGCAAGGGCATTCCGAACTTGAAAAATTGGTTCAGGCCAAGACAGGAAGGGAGGGTCAGACATGCCTCATTTTAACCTACTCCCTTTGTAATTCATGAAACACCAGCATTTAACATCAACACAGACCTTAAGTCTGGTAAGAAACACTTACAAGGGCCGGGCATGGTGGCTCACGCCTGTAATCCCATCACTTTGGGAAGTTGAGGCGGGCAGATCACGAGGTCAGGTGTTTGAGAACAGCTTGGTCAACATGGTGAAACCCCGTCGTTACTAAAAATACAAAAATTAGCCAGGTGTGGTGGTGCGTGCCTGTAGTCCCAGCTACTCCAGAGGCTGACCTGGGAGGTGGAGATTGCAGTAAACCAAGATCACACCACTGACTCCAGCCTGGGCAACACAGCAAGATTCTGTCACAAAAAAAAAAAAAAAAGAAAAAGAAAAGAAAGAAAGAAAAAAAGAAACATTTACAATCTATTCTCTGAAGCCTGCTACCTGGTCACTTCATCTGCATGATAAAATTTTGGTCACTACAACCCCTTATTATAATCCAGGCATTCCTTTTTATTAACTCTTTAAACTAATTGCTAATCAGAACTTTAAAAAATTTACCTATAACCTGGGAGCCCCTCCTGCCCCCTCGATTTGTCCTACTTTTCCAGACTAAACCAATGTTATATCTTACATGTATTTGATTGATGTCTCATGTATCCCTAAATGTATAAAACTAGGCTGAGCCCCAACCACTTTGGGCACACATTCTCAGGATCTCCTGAGGTCTGTCATGGGCCATTGGTCACTCATATTTGGCTCAGAATAAATCTCTTCAAATATTTTATACAGTTTGACTCTTTTCGTCAACAGAAGTCATATATTTTGCCATGGCCATTATATGTTTTGGCAGTAAGGACACCTATACTAATTGGCCAGGTTCTGTAGGGTAGTGAGTGTGTAAGCAGATGGAAGGAGGCGGGAAAGAGAAGAACATTTAATTATGAAGGAGAGCAGCAAAATGTGATGAGGCTTATCATCCTGTTATTACCTTCTAATTTCTCGTCAGCCACTGAGAGGAGAGGAGCCCAGGAATGGAGAGGATTTGAAGACCAAGATCAAAGATAAGGGAGGGTTTGGGGGGGAAAGATTGTTTGTTTTTTAGCAAAGAGTCACTAGGACAAGTTCTTATGCTAAAGAAAATAAGCTGGTAGAAAGGGAAAGGCTTGTGAGGACAGAGATAGGACAGATAATGAAGGAACAGCATTCCTGTGAAGTGAGAGAGAATGGAATCCAGGCACATGAGGAGGGGTTGACCTTTCACAAGGTCGGAAGGAAGAAGGAGAGGCTGGGAGTCCCTGCATGGAGTCTGAGGGTCTCATGGGGACATTTACCTGGAGGAAGCATTCTGTGAGTGATGTATGATGTATGCTCAGCAGCTGACAGTGAAGGAAGGATCAGGAAGGTTTAAAAAGAGAAGGTCTGAAAGACTTTTCTAGGGAGTTTGGGAGACAACATTGTACAGAAACCTGGAAGAAATTTTAGGGTCCTATTGATTACCCATTTGAGGTTTCAGATAATAAGATTTAAATGAAATAAGTCAACATAGCTTACTCGATTTCCTTTGATCACTCCCCTCCTCCACTAAGCCACTTTCCACTCATAGTTATTCGTGCATAACTATGATAAAAGTCATAGAGGGGAAGAATTTAACCTATGGAGACAATAAAGCAAAACAAAACTCAAAATAAAAAAAAAACTAAAACCCTTCAAATTGTTGATTTTGCTTTCGTAGAACACACTATGTATATCATTTATCCACACGTTTCATGAACATTAATTGTAAGGAACTTTAGTATTTAATCAATATCAGACTTTGTTTGGATAACTTGAGGAATGTTACCATATGCCTTGTAAAGATGGTGACATAAAAAAAAAAACACAATCAAGACTACAATATAGCTGTTGTTTCTTGACATTCTAGCAATGAGAACTTTTTTTTTTTTTTTTTTTTGAGAAGGAGTTGCGCTCTTGTTGCCCAGGCTGGAGTGCAATGGCATGATCTCCACTCACTGTAACCTCCGCCTCCCCAGTTCAAGTGATTCTCCTGCTTCAGCCTAGTAGCTGGATTACAGGCACCCACCACCACACACGACTAACTTTTTTTTGTTGTTGTTGTTTTGTATTTTTAGTAGAGATGGGGTTTTGCCATGTTTGGCCAGGCTGATCTAGAACTCCTGACCTCAGGTGGTCCGCCTGCCTCAGCCTCCCAAAGTGCTGGAATTATAGGCAGGAGCCACCGTGCCCGGCCCTAAGAACTCTTGATAAACTGATACGTGTGCCTCCCAATAGCACAATAATAATGGAGACATTCAAAACCACCTGTGGAGCTTTGAGAGCTTTTTCAGGGCTGTTAGAATCAGAGAAAGTGTAAGATACTCCAAGGTGGTTTTGTCCTCATTTTGTCACATGTACATATAGAAAATGCTTATTCATTTTTAGATTAATCAGCACATCTAGTTTCCACACAATTGCATATAACAAACAGTTTACAGCATTTTACTGACATTTTCAAAGAAGATACAGAAAAATCCCCTTGGTATGGGAGGGGGGCAGAAACTGTTGAGACTGTTTTTCCTGGCTGGAAAGAGAAAGGACCTCAAACTCATAAATCAGCAACAATTATGCTTTTGTGCACGTCACTAGATTCCGTTAAATGTGTATCTTTGTTACTTTCTCACAGATTAACTCCTCATTGTTAGCAAATTTTTAGACATGTAACCCAGAGTTATAAAGGAAGGCATTTTTTTTTCATTGCTGTTCTTAAACACCCCCCACCCCCTTCTTTTATAACAAAAACTGAAGTAAATATAGTATGTGTTCTGGAGCTTCATTTTCTAAGGCTCGCTATCCTTGATAGCATTGGATGAACAGGGTAGGTATTGGAGTTAGGTGGAAGCAGGGGCAACAGAACTGGCACCAGAGTGAGGCTGAGGTGAAGCCCAGCATTCTAAGGGTGTAGCTAGCTTATCTGTGATTGAAGCCCGACACTGCTCTGGGATTCTGATATGGTTAGGTTTTGTGTCCCCTCAAAATCTCATCTTGAATTATAATCCCCGTAATCTCCATGTGTCAAGGGAGGGACAAGATGGAGGTAATTGAATCATGGGGGCAGTTTCCCCCATGCTGTTCTCGTGATAGTGAGTGAGTTCTCATAAGATCTGATGGTTTTATAAGAGACCCTTTCTCCTTTGCCAGGCACTTCTCTTTCCTGCCACCCTGTGAAGAAGGTGCCTTGCTTCCTCTTTGCCTTCTGCCATGATTATAAGTTTCCCCAGCCATGCTGAACTGTGAGTCAGCTAAATCTCTCTCCTTTATAAATTACCCAGTCTTGCACAGTTCTTTATACCAGTATGAAAATGGACCAATACAGGTTTCCACCAGGAGCTTGGAGTCTAGTGGATACGTCAGACTTTTGCTCATATAGTAGTTGCCCCACATCCACCGGGGATTCTAAGAACCCCAGTTGGTACGATCTCAGATGGTACCAAATCCAGTTGCTGTAAATCAGAACACATTTCTGTTAGTATCTTCCAACCACAAATTTAATGCCTTTTCCATCTTAACCAAGAACTTATTATGCACTGTGGCTATAACTTTTATAGTCTGAGGTACAACAGCACACATTTATTTTTTGTTTTTTACAGTTTAATGGATAGAAGATTTGTTCTTACCATAAATCTTGGCAATCTCAGAACATTTTATATATATATATATCTGTTATATATATATCACATTGACCTTCCTGGCTAGCTCTGCCAGTTCCAGGTCCTTGTCTGACTGACATTGAAGGAAGAATGAGGAGCAAAGAACAAACCCAGAAAGTTTCTAGATGATTATATTTCTCCCATACCAAATCACGAAGATTGTCAGAGTGAATGCAAAGCAATTCCCTAAGTTCTTAATCAATGTATTTATTGATATGGTTTCCTTTTGTAGCAAGATACTAACAAATACATTAAGAATCTGTTATAGTCTAGTGGTCAGGGACCTTGACTCATGCCTGTAATCCCAGCACTTTGAAAGGCTGAGGCAGGTGGATCACTTGAGGTCAGGGGTTTGAAAGCCTGGCCAACACGGTGAAAACCCATCTCTACTAAAAATACAAAAATTAGCTGGGTGTGATAGGGTGTGCCTGTAGTCCCAGTTGCTTGGGAGGCTGAGGCAGGAGAGTCACTTGAATTCAGAGGTTGCAGTCAGTTGAGATCGTACCACTGCACTCCAGCCTGGGTGACAGAGCAAGACTTCCTCTTGAAAAAAAAAGGGGAACTTATTATAGTCTAGAACCTTTAAGTAGCATGATTTCTTTAAATCCTAGGTACAATCATCTCTCGGTATTCATGGGGGATTTGTTCCAGGACCTCTCTTAGATATCAAAATTTGCAGATGCTCAAGTCTCTTATACAAAATGACACAATATTTGCATATAACCTACACGTATTCTCTCATACTTTAAATCATCTCTAGATTACTTATAATACCTAATACAACGCCTATACATCACTTCATTCCCATGGATTCATTGTAGTAGTTGGTATGAGGTAAACTCAAGTTTTGCTTTCTGGAACTTTGTGGAATTATTATTTTTCTCCAAATATTGTCAATCTGTGGTTGTTTGAATCCACAGATGGCAAACCCACAAATATGGAGGACAAACTGTATATTACTTTCATTTTATAGAATGAAAACTGAGGTTAATAGAGGTGAAAAGAATTGCCCAAGGTGATAAGGTAAATTGTGGAGCCAGGATTCAGAGCCAGGGCAAAAGTCAGTGATTTTTGCACTGTAGACACTTTTATTTGGTAGCTTTTGCTGATCTATTTTTTTCCTATCCACCGAGCATCCCTATTAATGTAGCTTATTTAATTTGTAAGAATTACTTTTAAGTTGTTTTGATATTCTTTGGACTGCAATGACAGCTAGGATGTCCTTGAGACAGAATATCCTCTTGTGCGTTTAGCCTCATGGAAACAGTACCTGGAGCATGTGGCTGAGCCCCTGGGGTTGACTCCACACTGCACTTCAGAGTGGTTGACAAATTGCTCACAGCTGTCTGGGGTTAAAGCACTCATCTCTGAGAACCCATGCTTTTTCATTCTCTTTTTAAAAAGACAAGTGTGCCTTCTTTTATTCTGCACTTCTAATGATTGCTCTACTTTGAAATGGTCCCTGCACTTGTTATTTTGTCTCACTAGTATCTTCACTTTTGCACTCCTCTCAGACTTAACTTCCATTTTTAACCATGACAGAATAACTTCTTATTCCATCTAAGCCTTTTCAGATGACACAGGAAGAGATATCATTATATGTCTGTTAGAGAGAGATACATTACCACTTAGAAATATTCCTTGATTATTGCATTTAATTGGAGTGGGTGGCCTACTAGTACTGATGGAAGAAGAAATGACTCCTGCATTTAATATGAAAATGTATTATGAAGTGCTTAATGCAGATTACTTATCTAATGATTGAGGTTAACTGATGTCAGTGGTTTTCAGAGTGTTGACAGCAGAAATTAAAAAGAAAGCCATCACATATATGGAAATATATTTAGTAAATAAAGGGAGTTTTGAAGGTCACTCTCTGTGTTAGTTGCTTTTCATACTGTTACAAAGAACTGCCTGAGACTGGGTAATTTATGAAAAAAAAAAAAAGAGGTTTAATTGACTCATGGTTCAACATGGCTGAGGAGGCATCAGGAAACTTACTATCATGGCAGAAGGCAAAGTGGAAGCAAGGTGCCTTCTTCACAAGGCAGCAGGAAAGAGAAGTGTCTAGTAAAGGAGAAACAGCCCCTTATAAAACCATCAGATCTTGTGAGAACTCACTCACTATCACCAGAACAACATATGGAAAACTGTCCCCAGGATTCAATTACCTCCACCTGGTCTCTCCCTTGACACGTGGGGATTATGGGGATTACAATTAAAGATGAGATTTGGTTGGAGATACAAAGCCTAACCCTATCATTCTGCTCTGACCCCTCCAAAATCTCATGTCCCTTTCACATTTCAAAACCAATCATACCTTCCCAACAGTCTTCCAAAGTCTTAATGCATTTCAGCATTAACTCAAAAATCCAAGTCCAAAATTTCATCTGAGACAAGGGAAGTCCCTTCCACCTATGAGCCTGTAAAATCAAAAGCAAGTTAGTTACTTCCTAGATACACTGGGGGCACAGCTGTTGGATAAATACACCTATTTAAATGGGAGAAATTGACCAAAACAAAGGGGCTATTCAAGTCTGAAATCCAGTGGGGCAGTCAAATCTTAAAGCTCCAAAATAGTCTTCTTTGATTCCATGTCTCACATCCTGGTCACACTGATGTGAGAGGTGGGTTCCCACAGCCTTGGGCAGCTCCACCCCTGTGGCTTTTCAGGGTACAAGCCCCAGTGCCAGCTGTTTTCATGGCTGGTGTTGAGTGTCTGTGGATTTTCCAGGCACACAGTGCAAGCAGTCAGTGGATCTACCATTCTGGGGTCTGGAGGATGGTGGCCTCTTCTCACCACTCCACTAAGCAGTGCTCCAGTGGGGACTCTGTGTGGGGACTCTGACCCCACATTTCCCTTCCACACTGCCCTAGCAGAGGTTCTCCATGAGGGCTTCACCCCTGCAGCACACCTCTACCTGGAAATCCAAGCATTTCCATACATCCTCTGAAATCTAGGCAGATGTTCCCAAAACTCAATTTTTTACTTCTGTGCACCCACAGGCCCGATATCATTTATAAGCTGCCAAGCCTTGGGACTCACACCTCTGGAGCAATGGCCTGAGCTGTATGTTGGCCCCTTTTAGCCACAGCTTGGACATAGGGAACTGAGTCTCCAGACTGCACAAAGCAGCAAGTCCCTGGGCCTGGCCCATGAAATCATTTTTTAGTCCTGGGCCTCCTGGCCTGTGATGAGAGGGGCTACAGTGAAGATCTGTCCTGGAAACATTTTCCCCAAATATATTGGCGAATAATATTTGGCTCCTTGTTACTTATGCAAATTTCTGCAGTGGCTTGGATTTCTCCTCAGATTTTTTTTTTCTATAGTATCATCACACTGCAAATTTCCCAAACTTTTATGCTCTGCTTCCCTTTTAAACATAAGTTCCAATTCCAAACCGTCTCTTTGTGAATGCATAAAACTGAACACTTTTAAGAGCACCCAAGTTGGCTGGGCACAATGGCTCATGCCTGTAATCCCAGTACTTTGGGAGACTGAGGTGGGTGGATTGGTTGAGACCAGGAGTTGAAGACCAGCCTGGCCAATGTGATGAAACCTTGTCTCTACTATAAATACAAAAATTAGCTGGGCATTGTGGCAGGTGCCTGTAATCCTAGCTACTCAGGAGGCTGAGGCAGGATAATTTCTTGAACCTGGGAGACAGAGGTTGCAGTGAGCTGAGATGGCACCACTGCACTCCAGCCTGGGCAACAGAGCTGGACCCAAGTCACCTCTTGAATGCTTTGCTGCTTAGAAATTTCTTCTGCCAGATACCTTAAATCATCTCTCTCAAATTTAAAGTTCCACAGATCTATAGGGCAGGGGCAAACTACTGCCAGTCTCTTTGCTATAGCATAGCAAGAGTCACTTTTGTTCTGCTTCCCAACAAGTTTCTCATCTCCATCTGAGACCACTTCAGCCTGGACTTCATTGTCCATATTACTGTCAGCATTTTGGTCAAAGTCCTTCAACAAGTCTCTACGAAGTTCCAAACTTTGCCACATGTTCCTGTCTTCCTTTGAACCCTCCAAACTGTTCCAATCTCTGCCTGTTACTCAGTTCCAAAGTTGCATCCACATTTTCAAGTATCTTTAAAGCTATGCTCCACTTTCTTGGTACCAATTTACTGTGTTATTTGGTTTTCATACTGCTATAAAGAACTGCCTGAGACTGAGTAATTTATAAAGGAAAGAGATTTAAAATATTGACTCACAGTTCGGCATGGCTGGTGAAGCCTCAGGAAACTTACAATCATGGTGGAAGATGGAGGTGAAGCAAGGCACCTTCTTCACAAGGCAACAGGAAGGAGAAGTGCCAAGTGAAGGATGAAGAGCCCCTTTTAAAACCATCAGATCTCATGAGAACTCACTCACTATCATGAGAATAGCATGGGCGAAACTGCCCCCATGATTCAATTAACTCTATCTGGTCTCTTCCTTGACACACAGAAATTATGGGGATTTCAATTTAAGATTAGATTTGGGTGGGGACACAAAGCCTAAACATATCACTATCTCTAATGAACAAATATACAAGATTCTAATTTTTTCTTCACCCAAGTGCTTACAGCAACCTTGAAATGCCATTCATGTGGATATCAATTTACTAAAACAGTATCTAAAAGCTTATTAAATAAAAATTTATTATTTTAACATTATTTCTTTAATTCCTTAAAAATTTGCTGCTACAGGAACCCAAATTTCATTTTTCTTAGAGATAGTTATTATAAAATACCTGGTTTCTAATTCATGCATGCCATATAAAGGCCACTGAGCCAGAATTTATAATTTTTCTGGCCCCCATCTGGGTGCTTTTTAAGGAAGTAATTGTTGAGAAATCACGTGCCAATAATTGGACTATTTTATGTCACACCGTGAATTTCTAAAATATTCAATAATTTGTTTAAATAGGTGCTAAAATAATATATTGTTTGAACTGCACCTGGTATTCCCATTCTACTCCTGTGAAGAAGCGTTTAAGAGGCCAAGGATTTCTATATAAATATAGTTTTAAACATTTTAGCAGGTTACAACAATTGTAACCATGCTATGGTAGTAGAATATAATTTTAGGCAAAATAATCTGCATCTGTGAAGAGGTCAAAGTAGTACTGTACAATGTAAATACTGTGTTAGCTACTTCTTAGATTCAAAATTTTCTAGTAGCCACATTAAAAAAGAGAAGGAAACATAAAATTAAATAGCATTTTCTCTAACCCAATATATACAAAATATTGTCATTTCAACATGCAATCAATATTAAAAATTATTGAGTTTATTTTTTGAACTAAATCTTTGACATTTTGTGTGTATTTTATACTTATGGTACTTCTCGATTTAGCCTGGCCGTACTTCAAGGACTAAATACATACAAGCGGCTACTGTTGTGCTCAGTCCAAGGTTATGCTAATAGTGAGGAAATCTGTTAAAAGGAAGTGAGAATAGTTACACAGAGGTTGCTGTATATTAAGCAATATTTTCAGTATATTCAGTTCTGTTTTATTTTCTCTCTCTCTCTTTTTTAACAGCACGGTAAGGAAGAATTTATTCAAGACCATTGCCATAGGTGTAGGGACCACTGCAATGAGGGCTTGCAGTCGTGGAGAGCAATTAGGCTCAGCTCTGAATAGAGAGCAGGAATGAACAGAAATTTACAGGCAAGGAACTGTGTGGAGGTCCGTGGATAGAAAATTACTAACAGGAAACATTAGAAGTAAGGGGGATTTTGGCTAAACTTGCCCAACAGGGCTCTTGCTTAAGACAAGCCAGGGTGATCAGACATCACCTGGGAGATGGTGGAGGATGATGAACCTGATCAGATATGGAGGTTGAGGGGTTCTTGCTAAACAGACTTAGCAGAGTTTTTTTTTTTTTTGCTAAAACTGGATTTCACAATGAAGTGCACTGAAGGATCTAACAGAAGAGTAAGAAGCTGGACTAAAGCTTTGCCAAGTAAAAAATCTCTGGCCTCTTGTAGAATGTATGCTGCTGGGACCATGCTGGGCCTCAGCATCTTCCTATACCCCTGGCTTCCAGGAGAGTGTTGTGTCCAGTGACTCCTGGACGTTTTCTTGATTGATGCTTTCTAAAAGACAAAAGCCCTGCACCTTACCTAGGATCAATTCACTGTCAGACTTTTAAGCCTAAATTGTGTGACAATGCTTCAGTGACAATCTCAGGTATTAAAAAAATAAGATTCATTCATTCACCAATTCTAAAGACACACATAAAACATTCTTTTGAAAAACATGAGATGATGAAAAGGAAATGGAACTATATAATTAATTAAGCATCCCCAAGCCCCTACATAATCTGTCCAAAACCAAAACCAGGGAAATCTTCTCAATATAAACTTTGGGTCCTGCTAAATCACTGACTCCACTCTCATGGTTTATGCTTGTTTTTCCTGTGTCCTGTTTTCCTCCCCTCTCACCACCCCACAGCAGTTGCTGCTTCCCTGTCTTGGTTTACTGTCCTCAAGTCAGACCTGTACCTATGGTCCCAAGCACTTCCAAACTTTATCCTCAAATCCACAAGATCCACTGAGGAACCTAGCTCCTACTTTTGAGAGCTAACCCCTGCTCTGAAAGAGAAAACTGGTATTTCTTTGGGACCGTAAGAGACAGCTTGTAAATGACAATATGTAAGAGTCTAGTATAGAATACACAGTTCTCATCCAAAGAAAGAATAATTACTTCTTTTTTCTTTTTGAGACAGGGTCTTGCTGTGTCACCAAGGCTGGAGTGCAGTGGCACAATCATGGCTCACTATAGTCTTGACCTCCCAGGCTCAAGCAATCCTCTCTCCTCAAGCAAGCAATCCTCCCACCTTAGCCTCCTGAGTAGCTGGGACTACAGGTGTGCACCACCACACCTAGCTGATTTAAAAAATTGTTTTTGTTGAGTTGGGGTCTCATTATGTAGCTCAGGCTGGTCTCGAACTCCTGGGCTCAAGTGATCCTAATTGCTTCTTTTAATTGCTTCATTTTATATTCACAGTTATCCTCTACTCAGGTGGTGTTTTCCTACTCTAAAAGGAGAAATCAGGCAGATGGCAGTTCTGTTTTATTCTATTCCATAAATATTTCTTGAACAACTGCTAAATTAGAGACAAACTTCTGGGGCTATGAGGATTATATTAGGTTTCTACAGAGAAACAGGACCAATAGGACATGAATAGATATAGAGAAAGAAATTTATTATGAGACTGGCTCACGGGATATGAAAGCTAAGTCCCACGATTTGTCATCTGGAAATTGAAGAACAGGAAATACTTCTGATGCAAGCCCAAAGACCTGAGAACCAGGGGAGCCATAAATGTAAGTCCGAGTCAGAGTCCGAAGGCCTGAGAACCGGGAGCACTGATGTTCAAGGGAATGAGAAGGTGAATGTCCCAGCTTCCCAAGAGAGAGAAAATTCACCCTTCTTTTGTCCTTTTTTTTTTTTTTTTTTTTTTTTTTTGAGATGGAGTCTCGCTCCGTCGCCCAGGCTGGAGTGCAGTGGCGTGATCTCAGCTCACTGCAAGCTCTGTCTCCCAAGTTCATGCCATTCTCCTGCCTCAGCCTCCCTAGTAGGTGGGACCACAGGCACCCGCCACCATGCCCAGCCAATTTTTTGTATTTTTTTAGTAGAGACAGATTTTCACCATGTTAGCCAGGATGGTCTCTATCTCCTGACCTTGTAATCCACCTGCCTTGGCCTCCCAAAATGTTGGGATTACAGGCACGAGTCAACGTGCCTGGACATCCTTTTGTTTTATTTGGTCCCTCAAGAGATGCCCACCCACTTTGGTGAGGGTGAATTTTCTTACTTAAACTACTTATTCAAATCTTAATTTCTTTCTTTCTTTTCTTTTCTTTTTTATTTTTTTCTTTTTTTTTTGAGACGGAATCTTGCTCTATTGCCCAGGCTGGGGTACAGTGGCACAATCTCGGCTCACTGCAACCTCTGCATCCCAGGTTCAAGCAATTCTCCTGCTTCAGCCTCCTGAGTAGCTGGGACTATAGGTGCCTGCCACCATGCCCAGCTATTTTTTGTTTTTTTATAGAGATGGGGTTTCACCATGTTGGCCAGGATGGTCTCGATCTCTTGACCTCGTGATCCACCCATCTCAGCCTCCCAAAGTGCTGGGATTACAGGCATGAGCCACAGCACCTGGCCTCAAATGCTAATTTCTTTCAGAAATACCCTCGCATAAACACCCAGAAATAATGTTTTACCAGCTATCTGCTTAGCCCATTGCTTGATCCAGTCAAGTTGACACATTAAATCAACCATCACAAAGACTAAAACAAAACAAAACAAAAAAGTTCCTGCCCTCAAGGAACCTGCTATCCAGTGGTACATAGAATTACTATGTTTACCATGCAATGGGTATGTGTCAGGCATGGTGCTGGGCAATTTAAATTTAACTCTTCCCTCATTGTGAAAAAGACTATTTAGAATTTTTACATGCAAAACTTCTCTGTAATGTAGAGCCAAAAATAAAATATTTTTGAGCCATATGTTTGCTCATATATATGGCAGGAGTGACAATGAATTTAAATATACTTTACAAATATCTAAAAGGTAGATCAGAATATTATTACATCCAGCTTTTCAAGTATCCTTAAATGTTTTATAATTTATTTATAAGTTCATTTATGTATTTATTGGGAAATTTTCATCAAACTGCAGTGGTGTGGCATATGGTAGGCACTGACTCAAAGTGCATTGAATCAGGACGGTTGCTTTCTGTAACACTGTTAATTACTATGAGGAACAAAATACAGGATACAGATTTCATTTTCAAGACACTTGCATATTTAGAAAAAAAAAATGAAACATGTAAACAACTAAATATTGCAAAGTAGGAGACCACAGGTGTTATGAAACAGGAAAGTGCTATAAGAGTTCATTAGAGGATGCAGTGGACTGAATGTTTTTGTCCCCTCAAAAGTCGTATGTTGACTAATCCCAAGGTAATGGTGTTTGGAGGTAGGTGGGGCTTTAAGGAGGTAATTAGGCCATGAAAGTGGAGTCCTTAGAGGCAATACTAAGAAGAGGCCAGAGAGCTAGCTAGCTCCCTGTGTTTGCCACGTAAGTATCCATGGAGAAGTAGGCAGTCTGCAAGCCAGAACTCGTCATCCTGATCTTGGACTTCCAGCCCCTAGAACCATGAGAAATAAATGTTTATTGTTTAAGTCACACACACAGTCTATGGTATATTTGTTAGAGCACTCCAAACTGACTAAGACAGAGGGAAAGAAAGCAGTTGAGAAGTCACTGTTATGCCTTAGTTTCCAAAAATATCCTGACCTTTTGTTTAAAAAGGTGCAAAAAATAAATTTGTTATTTGAACCACTTCAGACATCTATCATCGCTTTCTTCCCCTGAATGAGCCTTTTCCTCCTCTGCACCTTTTCCGAAAAAGATGCCTGCATATAGGGGGAGAAAGGACTTATATGGTCTCTTGGTAATGGGAAAAAGCAAGCTGTTATGAACTGAACTGTTTTGCCCTCAAATTCATACGTTGAAGCCCTAACTCTCAATGTGACTGTATTTGGGAGATGGGGCCTTTACAGAGGTAATTATGGTTAAATGAAGTGGTAAGGGTGGTAGTTTAATCTGATAGGTCTAACGTCCTCAAAAGAAGTGAAAGAGAAGGCCCAGCATGGTGGCTCATGCCAGTAATCTCACCACTTTGGGAGGTCGAGGCGAGTGAATAACCTGAGGTCAGGAATTCAAGACCAGCCTGTCCAACACGGCAAAAGTCTGTCTCTACTAAAAGTACAAAAATTAGCCAGCCATGGTGGTGTGTGCCTGTAATCCCAGCTACTAGGGAGGCTGAGGCAGAAGAATCACTTGAACCTGGGATGCAGAGGTTGCAGTGAGCCAAGATCATGACATTGCACTCCAGCCTGGGCAACACAGCGAGAGTCTGTCTCAAAAAAAAAAAAAAAAAAAGAAGTGAAAGAGACACCAGAGATCTCTCTCACCAAACACTCACAAAGAACGATCATGGAAAAGCACAGTGAGAAGGCAGCTGTTTATCAACCAAGAAGAGAGTCCTCATCAGGAATCAACACTGATGGTACTTTAATCTTGGACTTGTAACCTCCACAGCTATGAGAAAATAACTTTCTGTGTTATAATCTGCTCAGTCTTTGGTATTTTGTTGTGACAGCTCTAGCAGACTAACATAAGGGCTCAGACTGGTAATAACAGTTTGTATTGGTTTATTTTTCTGGAGTGATGGTAAGGTATGGGGGGTAGGGTGGGCAGCAATCTTTGACTCCTGGAAACATTGATGGGTAGAATCTAACATTGTATTTAGACTTCTTTTCTCTATAGATTTTCCTTCAATAGCAACAAGTGTTGCATTTTCGGAACTGCTATCCCAAGAAAGAGAAGAAGAAAAGGAAAGCACAAGCTAGTGAAAGAAAGAGGAGAAGAGAAAGGGGAAATTGGTAAAAGCTTTATTCTTGATGTATAATGACTTAGACAAAAGATGTATAGCAACACAGATACATACCTAGTATATATAGTAGACATGCTAAATATTTCTTAATGAATGAAACCTAGAGTCTTGGAACATACCCAGACAATTCAAACTATCCTTCATGTAACGCATTTATAAATACTAAATCTCTTTAGTAGTGACATGTATTGAATGTTTACTATATGCCAAAACTTGGGTCAAATATTTTACATGTTTCTGTTTTTTAAATTTTTATAAGAAACTCATAAGTGAGTTATAATTAGCATTCCATTTGCAGATGAGGCTTAGAGATGTGTAGACATTCATCCAATGTCACAGTACTCAGTGACAGAGCTAGGACTTACATCTACAGCTGTCTGACTTGAGGTCTGAGCCACTGCAATATTTATTTTTCAAGAAATATACAGAAATGAGGAATATACTGGTGATCTAATCCTTCTTCTTCAAACAAAGTGGCAACATTTGGCATATTACCCATTAATTCTCCATTCCATGACTTAAGCTGAATATTTTTGATATATTTGGATAATTATGATATTTATATGGTTTGTCTGTGTCCCCACCCAAATCTCATCTTGAATTGTAGTTCCCATAATCACCACATGTCATAGGAGGGACCCGGTGGGAGGTAATTGAATCATGGGGCAGTTACGTCTTGTGTTACGTCATGCTGTTCTTGTGTTAGTGAGTGAGTACTCATGATATCTGATGGTTTTATAAGAAGCTTTCCCCTGACTTCTCTTTCTACTTCTCCTTGCTGCCGCCATATGAAGAAAGATGTGTTTGCCTCCCCTTCTGCCATGATTGTAAGTTTTCTGAGGACTCCCCAGCTGTGCGGAAATGTGAGTCAAGTAAATCTCTTTCCTTTATAAATTATCCAGTCTTGGGTATGTCTTTATTAGCAGTGTGCGAATGCGCTAATACAGTGAATTAGTACCACAGAGAGTGGGGAGCTGCTGTAAAAATAACCAAAAATGTGGAATTGACTTTGGAACAGGGTAACAGGAAGAGGCTGGAATGATTTGGAGGGCTTAGAAGAAGATAGGAAAATGTTGGAAAGTTTGGAACTTCCTAGAGACTTGTTGAATGGTTTTGACCAGAATGCTGACAGTGATATGGACAATGAAGTCCAGGCTGAGGTGGTCTCAGATGGGGATGAGAAACTTCTTGGGAACTGGACCAAGGGTGGCTCTTGTTATGCTTTTGCAAGGAGATGGGTAGCATTTTGCCCCTGGCCTAGAGATCTGTGGAACTTTGAACTTGAGAGGGATGATTTAGGATATCTGGCAGAAGAAATTTCTAAGCGGCAAAGAATTCAAGAGGAAGTAGAGCATAAACGTTTTGAAAATTTGCAGCCCAGCGACAACTCGATAGAAAAGAACAATCCATTTTCTGGAGAGAAATTCAAGCCTGCTATAGAAATTTGCATAAGTAACAAGGAGCCAAATGTTAATCACAAAGACAATGGGGAAGATGTCTCCAGGTCATGTCAGAGACTTTCATAGCAGCCCCTCCCATCACAAACCCAGAGGTCTAGGAGAAAAAATGATTTCATGGGCCAGGCCCAGTGTGCAGCCTGGGTACTAATACAGATATTTAGTGGTCTATGCTTCTTTTCCTTTTCAGAAGTACATTGTAAAAGAATTATAATTAAAAATTAATTATAAGAAAAACATTTGGTAAGTGTTGGAGCTACAAAGCAAAATAAATAAATGAATAAATAAATAAATACATAAATAAACCTGACAACAAAAAATCTCATAGGGTCTTTTTCAGGCTTAACTGTTTTATCAGAAGACGTGTGGAAAAACATTTTAAAACTCCAGTGATGAGTGTTATAACTTATCCACTTATCAAAAGAGATTTATGTTTAAATTACGTTTTCTTCAGAAGTCACTTGGGAAGACAGTGTTTCTGAATTTTCATTTAAAAAAATTGTCTTTAATGGTTGGTCTTAAATTTTTTGTTGGATCCTTTTACATTTGTTTTATTTTCCCTGCAAAGGATATAAAGTTACTAAGTTTACATGTGCCTTTATCTGAGTTTCATTTGAGGATTTATCTCAATAGCTCTGCCAAGATTTATTTTTCACATCCTGATAGTATTATCAAACAAGAGGGAGCATGGCCTGTCTACTGATTATCCATAAAGAAAACATCTGGGTTGGTTTCATTTCATTGAAAATATGTTGTTAAAAAGAATGTGGAAACTAATCATTAAACATTGAGTGGAATGCTATACATTCTTTACACTTTAAAAGGTTGTTTATGGAATTGGAGAAACTAATCCCCACAAAAACACGATATTAATAAAATTTATGTCCCCCAAGCCTCATAGCTGCATTTATGTATTTTCTCAGACCTATTCATAAACAATATCAAGGAAAAGAGTAAATTGACAAAGGAAATAATTACCCTCAAGTGACTGGAAATAATTACCCTCAAGTGTCACGTCAGGCTTGTAAATAAATATTGAAGCAGTAAATACAAACAAACAAAGAAAAAACAAAAAACAAGCACTTTGGCCACTTAAATGGAGATAAGGTATAATATTTTTCTTCTTTTTTGTTTTTATAAACATAATTATGTTTATTTAAAAGTCTTTTAATTCCTTTAACCCTGTAAAAGACATTGTATTTTTTAAATTAACAAATAATAATTATATATATTTATGGAGTACATAGCAATATTTTGATACATGCAATGTATAGTGATCAGATCAAGGTAATTAGCATATCCATTATCTCAAATATTTATTTTTTCTTTATGTTGGGAATAGTGAATATCCTCCTTCTAGCTATTTGAAACTATGTAATATGTTGTTGTTAACTATAGTCATCCTACAATGCTATAGAACACTAGAACATATTCCTCCTACCCATCCTTTAACAGCTCTTTTCTATTCCTTCCTTCCCCTACTTGTCCCCACCTCTGATGTCCTCTGTTCTACTTTTTTTACTTCTATGAAATCAACTTTTCAGCATCTACATATGAGTTGAGAACATGTAATGTCTCACTGTCTCTTCCTGGGTTATTTCAATTAGCATAATGTCTTCCAGTCCATTCGTACTTCTGCAAATGACAAGATTTCATTATTTTTTATGGAGGAATACTATTCCATTGTGCACATATCACATATTGTTTATTTATTTATCTGTTGTTGGACACCTAGCTTGATTCCATATCTTCACTATTGTGAATAGTGCTGCAATAAACATAGGGGTGCAGATGTCACTGATATAATATTTTTTTCCTTTGCATAAATGTCTAGCAGTGGAATTGCTGGATGATATGGTAGTTCTATTGGTAGTTTCTTGAGGAACTTCCATACTGTTCCCATAGTGGTTGTACTAGCTTACACTCCTACCAGCAGCATATAAGAGTTTCCTTTTCCTTGCATCCTCATCAACACTTTTTTTTGTCTTTTTGAGAGTAGCCATACCAACTGGAATGAGATTATACTGCACTATAGTTTGATTTGCATTTCCTTGATGATTTGTGATGTTAAGTATTTTTCATATATTTGTGGGCCATTTGTCTTCTTTTGAGAAATGTCTATTCAGATCATTTGATCATTTGCCCATTTGTTAACTGGATTTTCTTTTTTTTCCTGGTGAGATGTGTTCCTTGAATATTCTGAATATCAATCCCCTGTCAGATGAGTAGTTTCCAAATATTTTTCTCATTCTGTAGGTTGTCTTTTCACTCCTTTGATGGCTTCTTTTGCTGTGCAGAAGGTTTTCGGTTTAATATAATCTCATTTGTTTATTTTTGCTTTTGTTGCCTATGCTTTTGAAGTCTTTTTCATAAAATCTTTTCCATGACTGATGTTCTGAAACATTTCTCCTACGTATTCTTCCAGAGTTTTATCATTTTGGGTCTCACATTTAAGTTTTTGATCCAATTTGAGTTGAATTTTGTATAGGGTAAAATGTGAAGGTCTAGTTTCATTCTTCTGATATATATAGATATATATATAAATATATAGATATCCAGTTTTCCCAACATTATATATTTGCAGACTGTCCTTTCCCAAGTGAGGGCTCTTAGCACCTTTTTCAAATATCAGTTGGCTGTAAGCACTGGTTTAATCTCTGGGTTTTCTACTCTGTTCTTTTGGTCTATGTATCTGTTTTTATGTCAGTAGAATGCTGGTTTGGTTGCTATACTTTGTAGTACATTTTGAGGTCTGGGAGGATGATAACTTCAGCTTTGCTATCTTTCCTCAGGGTTGCTTTGGATCTTTGGGGTCTTTTGTGCTTCCATACACATTTTAGGATTTTTTTTTCTATTTCTGCAAAGAATGTCATTGGTATTTTCATAGGGATTTCATTGAATCTGTAGATTTCTTTGAGTAGTATTGTCATTTTAACAATATTGATTATTCTGATCCATAAACATGGGATGTCTTTTCATTTGTTTGTATCCTCTTTAATTTCTTTCTTTTTTTTTTTTTTTTTTAGTTTTTCTTGCAGAGGTCTTTCAGCTCCTTGGTAAAATTTATTCCTAGGTATTTTATTTTTTAAATTGTAGTTATTATAAATGGAATTGCATTTTTTTTTTTTGAGACGGAGTTTCACTCTTGTCACCCAGGCTGGAGTGCAATGGCACGATCTTGGCTCACTGCAACCTCCGCCTCCTGGGTTCAAGCGTTTCTTCTGCCTCAACCTCCCAAGTAGCTGGGATTACAGGCACTGCCATCATGCCTGGATAATTTTTTTTTTTTGTATTTTTGTAGAGGCGGGGTTTCACCATGTTGGCCAGGCTGGTCTTGAACTCCTGACCTCAGGTGATTCACTCACCTTGGCCTCCCAAAGTGCGAAATTGCATTTTTGATTACTTTTTCAGCTATTTTTTTTGTTCATGTATAGAAACATTACTGATTTTTGTTTTGTTTTGTTTTGTTTTGTTTTGTTTTTTGAGATGGAGTCTCACTCTGTTGCCTAGACTGGAGTGCAGTGGCACAATCTCAGTTCACTGCAACCTCCGCCTCCCGAGTTCAAGCAATTCTCCTGCCTTAGCCTGAGTAGCTGGGATTACAGGCACCTGCGACCATACCCAGCTAATTTTTGTATTTTTAGCAGAGATGGGGTTTCATCATGTTGGCCAGGCTGGTCTTGAACTCCTGACCTCAAGTGATCCTCCCACCTCAGTCTCCCAAATTGCTGGGATTACAGGCATGAGCCTCTGTGCCTGGCCCACTACTGATTTGTATATATTAATTTTATATCCTGCAACTGATAAATTCATTTATCAGTTCTAATAATTTTATGGTAGACACTTTAGGATTTTCTGTATCTAAGATCATGTCATCTGCAAACAGTGACAATTTGACTTTCTCCTTTCCGATTTGGCTGCCCTTTATTTCTTTTGCCTAATTGCTCTGGCTAGGACTTCCAGTACTATGTGGAATAAGAGTGGTGAGAATAGGAATCCTTTTCTTCTTCCAGTTCTTAGAGGAAAAGCTTTCAATTTTTCTCTGTTCAGTAAGATGTTAGCTGTGGATTTGTCATATGTAACCTTTATCATGTGGAGCTACTTTCCTTCTCTACCTAATTTATTAGGATTTTTATTACCAAGTGTTGTTGAATGTTATCAAAGGCTTTTTCCTGCATCTATTAAGATGATTTTATAGTGTTTGTCCTTCATTCTATTGGTGTGATATTTGATGTGTATTGATTTGCGTATGTTGAACCAGGCTTGCCTTCCTGGGTAAATCCCACTTGATCACAGTATATTATCATCTTGATGTGTTGTTGAATTCAGTTTGCTAGAATTTTGTTGAGAATTTTGTTTTCTATGTTCGTTGGGGATATTGGCCTGTAGCTTTCTTTTTTGTTGTTGTTGTGTCCTAGTCTTATTTGGGTATCAGGGTTAGGGTTGGCTTATAGGATGGGTTAGGAAGAATTCCCTCTGCTTCAATTTTTTTCAATAGTTTGAGAATAGTTGGTATTAATTTTTCTTTGAAGTTTCGATAGAATTCAGCAGTGAAACCATCCATTCTTGGACTTTTCTTTGGGAGACTATCTGTTGTGTTGTCTCCTTTTTCATTTCTGATTTTATATATTTGGGTCATCTCTATTTACTTCTTAGTCAATTGTAGTTACTATAAATGGAATTTATAAATGTTTGTCAATTTTGTTTACCTTTTGCAAAAAACGAAATTTTTATTTTATTGATCTTTTGTATTTTTTTAGTCTCAATTTTATTTACTTTTGCTCTTTCTTTTATTTTTTCTTATTTCTTTCATTCTACTAATTTTGAGTTTGGCTTGTTCTTACTTTTCTAGTTCCTTAAAGTGTACCATTAGGTTTTTTGTCTGAACTCTTTCCAGTTTTTTGATGTGGGCATTTTATGCTAAAAATTTCCCCTTACTACTCTTTTTGGTGTGTCCCTTAGGTTTTGGTATGCTGTGTTTCCATCTATATTTGTGTTAAGATATTTGGTCATTTCATTCTTAATTTTTTCTTTACCTATTACTTTTTCAAAATAATGCCTTTTAATTTCCATGTATTTGTATAGTTTTGAGTGTTTATCTTGTTATTAATGTCTGGTTTCATTCTACTGTGGTAAGATAAGATACTTAATATGACTTTAAATATTTTTAACTTTTTGAGACTCATTTTGTGCCTTAATATATAGTCTAACTGCAATGGATAGTGGTTATTTTCTTTTTGCTTCAAAATGTAAGGCTCCCTTGAGCATTTCTTGTAATTCCAGTTGAGTAGTAATGAATTCTTTTATTTTTTGCTTACATGTGAAAAATTTTATTTTGTCCTTCATTTCCGGAGGAGAGTGTTACTGGCTATAATAATCTAGATTGGTAGATTTTTCTCTCACTATTTTGAATATATGATCCAATTCTCCCCAAGCCTGTAAGGTTTTTGCTCAGAAATCTGCTGTTAGTCTAATGGGGATTTCCATATGTTTAATGTTCTTATGCTCCTTTTAAAATACTTCTTTTTTTCTCTTTTGACAATTTGGGTATATTATGCCTTGAAGAGGATTTGTTTCAGTTAAATCTATTTGGAATCCTTTGAGCCTCCTTAACCCGATTGTTCATCTCCTTCCCAAGATTTGAGGTTTTCTGTGATTATTTTATTGAATATGTTTTCTTCACCCTTTCCTGTCTGTTCTTCTGAATTGCCTGTAATATAACTATTGGTTTGCTTAACGGTATCTCATAAATCCTGTAGACAGACCTTTATTCTTTTTCATCTTTAATCTTTTATTTTTGGTCTGACTGTGTTATGTCAAAAAACTTGCCTTCAAGTTCAGAAATTCAGGCCTAGGATGTGGGCGCAAGGCTGCTTGACCAACCTGGGGGCGTGTCTGCCAGGAGCAGCCCATGGGGCTGCTTCTCAGGCCTGGGACACAGGACCAAAGCTTCTCATCTCTCCTAGGGGTTTGTCTGCTTGCTGTGGCCCACAGGGATATTTCTCAGGCTCAGGGTGCAGGCACACAGCTTCTTGGCTGTTCTGGGAATGTATCTGTTAGGAATCTCCTAAGGTGTTTTTCTCAGGCCCAGGATGAGGGCACATAGTTCCTTGGCCAGCACAGAGGCATGCCTCCTTGGAACAGCATGTGGAGCTCTTGCTCAATTCTGGGAATTGGGTGTGGAGTTGTTAGGCCAACCTGGGGGAGTTTCTGCCAGGGGCATCCCACAGAGTTATTTCTCAGACTCTGATTGTGAATGCAGGTCCATTGAGCAGGTGAGGGTCTTGTCTGCAGGAGGAGGGGCACCTCAGGGCTCTTTCTCAGGCCCTGCGTGCAGGTGCCTAGTTGCTACACCAGCTCAGGAATGCTTGGAGGTTTGGAGGTTTGGAGGCTTGAGGGCCTCTCCCATATGGAGGATGGAGTGCAATGGTTTGGCAGGCTTAAGGGTGGGTTCACCTGGGGCGGGACTATTATTAAACTGTTTCTCTGGCTGGAAGTGAGGGCAGCAGAAGTTGGTTTCCCTGATGTGTAGGATCAGAGTCACAGCTGATCTTGTGCCCCGTCTCTGTGCTGCTGGGGTTGTGGCATACAGCCCCTGGTGTGGGCTTGGTATAATGAAGATGGAGCCCCAGTGCTGGAGAGGTGCAGTAGCTACTGTTCCCCAGAGAAGGGCACACACCAGAGGTGGCTCTGGTTTCAAGATGGCACCGTGCTGGACAGCTTGGCTCACTGCAGGTGGATGGAGGGTGGAGAGTGCCCACCTTGTGCTCCTAATTTGGGGCAATGTGGCTGTGTGAATTCTTGGCAGCTCTACAAATTACAAGACTTTGAAATTACAAGACTTTGAAATTATCCTATTGTAGGTGTTTGTGGTGACAATGCGAGCTGGTGAGGATCTTCTTACCTTTTCTCTGAAATGGGAAGTCCCTCCTAACTCTAGGCAGATCCCACCCCGGGTGGAAGAAACAGGGCTACTGAGGCCCAGTGCCTCCATCCTGTCCTCCTGGCCTTTCAATCACCACCAGTGTGTCTCCACTCCCCTGCTGCACTCTAGCACTTGCCCTTTGACATTCCAGTCAAATCTTAGCTGTTGATTCATTGCCTTGGTCTGGAGATTGGCATGATCCACCATGTTACAGAGTCTTTGTTCTTGAGAGTTCCGGATTCCAGTGTCCTAGTTACCTAACTTCTTATTGGGAGGATGAGTGCGAAGTGTCTCAGCCATCTTGCTGACGTCACTCTCTACAATTTTTTTCTTGACCAGCGTTTCTTAAAAAGTGTTCCATGAAACAGGAGAAACATTTATCTCCTGAAAAGAGCTTTTCAGGCTCTCATAAATTAGGAAAATACAGCTTGTCATCCCTCTCTTGGAGGTTCACAGTCAGAGGTTTTAAGATGGTCTGCAGTAAGGAAATCCTTTTAACATCATTTAACCTGAGTTTTTTAATATTCTTAGGGCACAGAACTTTTTTGAAATCCTACTATCAATACCCTTTGGATCATGTCTAAGGAAATACTATTTCAACCTTATCTGTCAACTCGATTTTAGGACTATTAGGTCATAATACTAAGTTAGTTTAACAAAATATTTCCTTTTCAATGCAAGGGGCTTTTGGTCAAAACATAACCTATTGGAAAGTAATTATTAGAATTTAATTTTCTGAAGAAATATTTGGCTCAATTCTGAAATTATTAAATCAGAGAAAGAATGTTTCCATACACAGTATTTTTTAAAAAAAATACATAGATAGGGAAATGAAGCTGGGGAACTAGCCAGAGGCCAGATCACTCACAGCCTTTTAAGTAATATGACCATTCTTCTTGACCTGGATTGCACCATTATTCCTGTATAATTATTAACAATGTTCTCCTTCACTCCAAAAAATGTCTTGGTGTAGATAATAAATTCTGTGGTCCACCTACTTATATGCCACTAAAAAATTTGACGAATTCATCATATGCACAGGATTTTGATACTCTCCCTATGGGGTGCAGTGAGGCTAGGGTAAGAGTTAGCCTAAAATACTGGGACCTATAAAGAAAACTTTGAGAATTACTGAGAATGTTGCCAAGTTAAATTCCATTGTCAAGCAATAAATAGTCAAATGATAATTAGGAGAATTATGCAGAAGTTTAGGTAAATTAAGATGTTTTTAGTTAAAGAGCTAACAAAATGGGGGTGGAGGTAGTGGGAAGGATTCAAAGCTAAGCTTGTATGTTTTTTCAGTATACTCTGAAATGCATCTGTCTAAACACAACATATCTCTTGCATTTGAATTTATGAACTTGTATTAAAAAGTGAATGACTTAACCTTTTTTTAACTCCAGAGAATTAACATTTATTCAGGTGGGCTGGAGATTGGCATGATCCATCATGTTACACAGCCTTTGTTCTTGAGAGTTCTGGATTCCAATGTCCTAGTTACCTAGGAGTTCCAAGACTGGTTAATAAGATCATTTCTTTGCCAAAAGCGATAATCACCATGCAATTAGATTCTGTGAGTCTTTTAGGGGATCATTCCATTCCTCAACCTCTTTGTTTTCCTGAAAAATCTGACTCTTCTCTGAGAGATCTGTCTTGCCTTTTACTTATTAAATGTACACCAAAGAAAAAATAAACATTAGAGAGACTCTCACACATTGGTTATGGTGCTTTATTTTAATCATGCTTAAAGACAGCCATTAAATGTGTAGGACTACAGCAGTTTTCCAAAACTAAATTCCTCTGGGCATGCTGTCCTTCCTTTTTGGTCCATATTGTGGCCCCATCAGGAGGCTTATTTGGTGTCAGAAAGTTATGGATGTTGAAGATCATGACTTTAGTTCCTCAAATAAATACCGATGACCCTGGAAATAAAACAGATGTTCCAAAGATCTCCGCAGTAATTTTGGTGCAAAGGTCAATCTCCTGGGAAATTTAAGCCGGTGGCTCAGCTGGTTGTCTGGATGAGTGGTTTTATGGGTCAGATTATTAGTGTTAGCCACAGGTCATCCTCAAAGTCATAAAGACTATGTGGATGGACCAAAATGACAGCTCTTATAAAATGACCTGTTGACAAAACCATAGGGAGAAAGACATTTCCTTTGCTTTTTCTGACAGCACGACTATTTACAAGATTGCTTCCCTACACAAGAACTTTGATTTCAATGAATAAAGAATTCAGATAATAGTAAACAAACAAAAACAAACAACAACATCACAAAATCTTAAAGAAGTTACTGTTAAGTCCTTCTCCCTCATCAGATGACAATAAGATGGGCACTGACTCTTATCAACTATACTGTTAAAATGAATCTTGACTCTTTCGCTGGAATCCCTACTGCCATGACTACAGTTCATACCCCATCTTTTCTTGTCTAGACTTAGAATAGCTTTCAGCTTTGTCACTGGACTTCACATCTCCCTTTTCCAGTATATCCACTAACATTTCACAGAAATATTCTTTGTAAACAAATTTGATCATGCCATTCCCTATTTAAGCATTTGACAATATGACCAGTACATATTTAGAGCAATCTACCACATACTCATTTTATGTACCACTAAACAAGAACAAAAAGTGCTACCGACCAAGCTACAAAATAATTCTTATCACTTAGACTTTTTCATTTTATACCTGTAATCTCTTTTAGATTTATTTTGTCAGATTTTTATCGTGTATCATTCCTGTGTATGCATAAAAGGGAAAATATAAGTTGCAAGTGTAGGCAATGACAATTATGTCACAACCTCTACTGTAGAACTATCCATTGAAAGATGTATTGTAATGTCAGAATTGTAAAAAAGTGAAAAATGTATATTTTAGAATATATAAAATGTAGTAAAAGTTTTACATGTTTCTATCCATTCCCCACAAATTTGACTGTAGGGAGGATAAGGTCTGAATTCCTCAACATGACATTCAAGGATTTTCATAATGTGGCCCATAACTATATTTTTAATCTAATGTCTTTTCACTTACCCATGTGTCAACACACCTGCACTTTCATGTTCATGTGCTTCTATGCCCATTTCCTTCTCTCCCTAAAGTCCTAGGGATAATGCTTCCTTCTTTGTTTTCACCATTATCCTCTCCACCCTGATAATATTAGTTCCTCCCTATAGTTCCTTATAGTATTGTCTTCATTCTGATAGTGTATGGTTTGAAGTCAATGCTCTGTGTTTAGTTGAATACATATGTTAATGGCTGTGTCTTTTCATGGTACCTGGAACAAAAGAGATGCTTCATAAAAACATTTCAAGAGAATTAAACTAAAATAAAATTGTAACAGACCCACTTAAAAAGTAAAATAGTCAAAAAAATCCCACAAAACATTCTTCTATCATCATCATAATCCAAATAAGGCTGTTATCTGTTATTTAAAGTGATTAAAACTTGATTAAAAACATACCCTTGGCTGGGTGTGGTGGCTCACGCCTGTAATCCCAATACTTTGGGAGGCTGAAGTGGGTGGATCACAAGGTCAGGAGATCAAGATCATGTTGGCTAACAAGGTGAAACCCATCTCTATTAAAAATACAAAAATTAGCTGGGCGTGGGGGTGCTTGCCTGTAATCCCAGCTACTCAGGGGGCTCAGGCAGGAGAATCGCTTGAACCTGGGAGGCAGAGGTTGCAATGAGTCGAGATTGCACCATTGAACTCCATCCTGGCGACAGAGCTAGAGTCCGTCACAAACAAACAAACGAACGAACAAATAACATAGCCTTTACAGGTGATGATGCTGGTATTTAATATTTTCTCTTTTTCCTCTCGAGAAAACTCACTGGGAGACTGGAGTGATGCTCACATTTCTAGAGGGGTGCCAGTAGTAGGTTCTTGATCTGCCTCCAAGGTTATGGGATTTGTTGGGTGCAAATATATTAGATTAAATGAGAAACTGGGCTTTCCATGTGACTAAAGCCAAACATGTGAAAGCGCACACAAGGGGGCAAATAGCCCCTCCATTCCTTATTTCTCCAATATTTATTTGCTCTAGAATATTTGGCAGCTGTCATATAGCTTGCTATTAAATGGAAAGGATCAATTTTTTTGTGTGTGTGCTTATTTAATTCTACGTTTGATTGTAATCCCAGCTGCTCAGGAGGCTTGAACCCAGGAGGCGGAGACTGCGTTGAGTCGAGATTGCACCATTGCCCTTCAACCTGGGCAACAAGAGCAACACTTCACCTCAAAAAAAAAATTAATAAATAAAAATTAAAAATAATGTTCTTAATGAACAGAAATCATTTCTACAATAATTCACTTTCCCTCTCTCTTCGTGCATAAAGAGGATCTTTGTAATCTATGTGATGTTGGCCCTGTTACCATGTGATGTATGCTCTCTGTGCATGGTGGATCTGGGCAAATTCTGCTTTGTTTTAACCCTTGAAATAACATTTTGTTCCCTTTGATATTTAGAAAAACATAAACTGATATCACATAACTGATGTTAGATACAAATAACATTGAACTAAAGTGACCATTTAGACTGTATAAAGTATTTTTTGAGAAAATATGCTTTTTAATAAAGCAAGTTAAAACATACACGTTATGAATTCAACCACATGTCCTTTTGATTTACAGAGAATAATTTGAGGTGTTTCCTGGGAATTTGTACTCATTTATTCATTATTTATAGTGTCAGTTATTGTCGTTTTCAGATACAATTTCTTTCCCAGTGGCACTAGAAACATGTTTTGAATAAATCTTGGCAGAAATAAAGGCAGAAACATTTGAACTTTGTTCAGCCAAAACATAGCTGTATGCTTCATTTGGAAACCAGCGCATAAGAGCAGCTTCATGTTTTTTACTATTACTCCTGTGATTTTATAGTAGTGATTCTTTTTTTTTTTTTTTGAGATGGAGTTTCACTCTTGTTGCCCAGGCTGGAGTGCAACGGCACAATCTCAGCCCACCGCAACCTACGTCCCGAGTTCAAGCAATTTTCCTGTCTCAGCCTCCCGAGTAGCTGGGATTACAGGCATGTACCGCCACGCCCAGCTAATTTTGTATTTTTAGTGGAGATGGGGTTTCCCCTTGTTGGTCAGGCTGGTCTCGAACTCCCAACCTCAGGTGATCCACCCACCTCGGCCTCCCAAAGTGCTGGGATTACAGGCGTGAGCCACCGTGCCCGGCCCTTTTTTGAGATAGAGTCTCACTCTGTCACCCAGGCTGGAGTACAATGGCATGATCTTGGCTTACTGTAACCTCTGCCTCCCGGGTTCAAGTGATTCTCCTGCCTCAGCCTCCTGAGTAGCTGTGATTACAGGCGCCCACCACCATGCCCAGCTAATTTTTCGTATATTTAATAGAGACAGGTTTTGACGGTGTGGGCCAGGCTGGTCTTGAACTCCGGACCTCGTGATCTGCCCGTCTCGGCCTCCCAAAGTGCTGAGATGACACGTGTGAGCCAGAGCACCCGGCCTGATTCTTTTTTTTTTTTTTTTTTTTTGAGATGGAGTCTTGCTCTGTCACCAGGCTGGAGTGCAGTGGCACAATCTTGGCTCACTGCAACCTCCGCCTTCCGGATTCAAACAATTCTCCTGCCTTAGCCTCCCTAGTAGCTATAATTACAGGCGTGTACCACCATGCCTGGCTAATCTTTGTATTTTTAGTAAAGACAGGGTTTCATCATGTTGGCCAAGCTGGTCTTGAATTCCTGACCTCAGATGATCTGTCCACCTTGGCCTCCCGAAGCTTTGGGATTACAGGCGTGAGCCGCTGCACCCAGCAGCAATTCTTTAGAACAATGCATATACTTAAATTTGAAGCTTAGCTGACACATTTTTGGATATGGTCAAGAAGATACAGGAACAATTTAACGAAGTTTTGTAGGCCAGTTACTCTTTCACGTTCACAAAACAGGCAGGTGCCGCCAATGGCATTTTGACAAGCAATGAACCACATATACAACTATGGTCCCATAAGATTATGTTATGGTATTTTTACTGTACCTTTCATATGTGTAGATAGAATTAAATACACAAATAGTTATCAAATAGTTATCATTGTGTTACAATTGCCTCGAGTATTCAGTACAGTAACATGCTGTATAGGTTTATAGCTAAGGCGTAATATAGCCTAGGTGTGTAGTAGGCTATACCATCTAGGTTTGTGTAAGTATACTCTATGATGTTTGTACACCAACAAAATCACCTAATAATACATTTCTCAGAATGTATCCTTGTCCTTAAGTGATTCATGACTATAGTTATTCTTGAATCATCCCACTCTTAAGGCTTTTAACTGAAATACATTTATATTTACTTATTCAAAATAGAAAGATCTAAGAATTGAATGTTCATTATATAATTATTTCAGATTTTTTTCCAAAATAATATTTGAAAATACAATGTATTGAGTCAAAATCTTGTTACGATAAAAAATAAATGCTGGGTCATCGACTCTAATCATCTCAAGGGTAATTAGTGACATGGCTGAATTTAGAACTTAAATGTGGGAAACTATAGCTCCTTTATCCCTGCACTGCATGATGCTAAAATCAGAAACCCCCTGGAAAGTTACTATCCCCACTAAATTGTCTATATGACGTTGGCCCTGTTAAAAGATGATGGAATGTTCTCTGTGCGTGGTGGGTCTGGGTCAATCTGATTAGCCACAGGTAACAGCCATCCCCCAGTTCCATTTCAGGAAAAGACTAAGATTGCTTCTTTAAGAAAATATCATCTTTTAACAATTGTTTAAATAAACAGATTACTTTGCAAGTACACTTCTGATTTACTTTTCATTCAGGTAATCTTAGATATATTTCCAGTTGCCGTGGCATGTTAGATAGTTCCTCCTTTCCTAGCTCCATAAATAATTGTTGAATTGGTTGCATGGATGCATTTTATGTTTCTTTGTAGCCTCCCAAGTACCCTACTTGGGCCTTTGTGTACGATAGTGGATGGTCGAATTAAGTTGGCATGGGATTCATTCTCTCTCTCTCTTTTCTTCTTTCCCATTTTCCTTTCTTGTCCTTCTCCTTGTCTTTTTATATGTCAATTTTCACCTCCTCATTCCTTATTGGAAATAATAAATCACCTTTCCAAAGCCATTTTGCCAATCACCCTAAAATTTATTTTCTGTAATTTTCCCAGCAATTTCACAGGTTCAGTACATGTCATGTTGAGCAATTTTTAAGAAAATGTCAGCCCTTATAAAGCTCAGCCTTTTAGAGTTAAGGAAATGTGTTAGTATTATTGATAGAAACCAGTTTTCATGGCCAATTTTAGCTCATTTGGCTATTCATGCCATCAGATAAGTAAATAATTCTACTGAGCAAGCCAGTCATATCTGTTCTCCCTCTGTACATCCAGAGGTTCAGCAAGGAGAATGTAGAAAACAATTTTCTTATCTTGTAGAGAGACTGGAGTAGGCATTATCCCACATCACATAGCACTGACTGACAACTTGAAATGCTGGATACATTCTACTTCCATTCCTAGATAGGTTTAGAGACAGATGACTTATCTAAACCTCACAAAAGGAAAACGGGTTTGTATGTGTATAGACTCCTTGTCAAAATACAAAAGAATTCCATAAATTGTTATGGATTGAGTGACTTGAACAAGGATTTAAAAGGCATGTTCACCAGATGGTTTAGAAGAAATATAAACGTTTTTGAACTTCACTGTCAATATTGATTGATTTACTGTTTGCAGAGTCTTTTTTTTTTTTTTTTTGGTCAACTGAGACCTCGAAGACTCTCCAAACAATAACATTTTGTGTTCATGGTGCTTTATAGTTTATACATCACATCCCCACTTTCTTGTTTAATCATCATGAAAACCATATAAATAGAGGTGCCATTTTTACATGAATAACATACAGATATGAAATGGATGTGTTTTACTAAAAATTCCCCAGGGAATTTTGACTTTGGTATTATAGGACCTTAAGAATTTTGGACTTGACTTGGCTGGGCATGGTGGCTCAGACCTGTAATCTCAGCACTTTGGGAGGCTGAGGCAGGCAGATCACTTCAGGTCAGGAGTTCGAGAGCAGCCTGGCCAACATGGTAAACTCCGTTTCTACTAAAAATACAAAAATTAGCCAGGTATGGTGGCATGCACTTATAATCCCAGCTACTTGGGTGGCTGAGGCAGGACAATCACTTGAACCCGTGGGGCAGAGGTTGCAGTGAGCCGAGATTACACCACTGTACTCCAGTCTGGGAGATAGTGCAAGTCTGTCTCCAAAAAATAAAAATAAAAATAAACATTTGGAGTCATTGTGAGATATACATACACATATATACACCTACATTATATATATATGTGCACATATATATATGTTTGTGTGTGTGTATATATATATTCTCACACATTTATCACCAAATAGGCATATTTGAGGTTTGTTCTCCCCAGCCAGGTAAGGTAATATCGTGGGAAAAGCACGGATTTGGCATTTTAAATCCTGATTCTATCATATTAGCAGTATGGTCTTGCATTAGTTACTAATCTCCCTGCATCTCATTTTCTCATCTAATAATAATAACAATTGTTCTACTCTTAGGAGTACATTACATAATGTAGATAATGTGCCTGAGATGGAATAACCATCAGAAGAGGCCATTTCCTACCCAGATTATTTTGTACAAATGCATCTAGATGGTCTTTCCCAATCTCTTCGTTAATGAATGGCACCTTTTGAGAGATAACCAGTTAATGTTGCTCTCTGTGGCCTTTGGGAAAGAGAAAAGTAACTGGTTTATGCCAAAATTAAACCTGGAACTCTAACCTAATGAACAAACAGCAAAGAAGGCATATCAATTGCAGATGTGAGGTGATTCATCATTTAGATCCTAGAGGTGTGTCTTGGGACTCAACTCTCTCCCTCATATCTTTGAGACACCAGTGTGAGCTTGGACCCCTCTAAACATTCAGATCTATTCCTATTGCAGCATAATTGTGATTCAGTTCACTCACTTAGTGCAAAGGCAAGAAACTTAAGCTATTAAACAATTTGAACAACTATGGAATACACTAGATTCCATCTTGAGTTTTGTCTTGCTGATTAAAAACCCATACTAAAAGAGAAGTTTGATTGTAGAAAGAACTGACATGAATTCTTTGGAAGAAAGTTTAATAGAAAAAGTTATCTCTCTAATTTATTGATGGCGGTGAGGAATTGCGGGTGAGATTTTAAACATCAGTGGGAATATAACAGAGGTATTACTGAGTGATGATATCGTGAGTGATTTTTTAAATCTTTAGTTCTTTGTGCTTCTCCATATTTCTTTCAATAAAAAATATGATGAAGGGGACAGTCAATCAATGAATCAATCAGTACATATGAGAAAGAAAGACTATTTTGTGATTACTTTTGGGATAGAATAAAACACCTTCCCTGAATTCTTAGGAATTGCATTTAATGGAGAGCATTTTTGTCCTATCTATGTTCTGAGCCTTTTTGCTCAGAAGTTAGATTTTCTTTTCCTGAAGCAGCTCTTTCTGCCCATCCATGGATCTCATCAGCACAATCTGCAGGGTTTGTATGCAGCTGGCTTTCCCTGTTTTTACTTTTGAATGGGTGGCTTATTTCTTTCCAGCATTTTTTTTTTTTTTCTGATTGACCCAAAATGGGTGCAGATGTGGTAAGCACATGCTGAAAGTTGTTGAATATTATTTTCACCCTTACGAAAGGCTTGAGATAAGCAGTTTCAGATTGTGTGAATTTTTAATTCTGCAGTGGGCTTCCAACAGTGGTTCTGTTGCCAGTGATAACAAAAACCAGGGAGAGACCTTGGGAGGTAAACCACAGACTTAGTTCCCAAGAATTGAAGACCTCGTATGTTCCTTGGTATGCGATCTTGTAAAATGCAGAGGTATAAAATGAAGTTTTGACTTTCAAAACTGGTCCTAGGGACCAAATCATGATGTACAGTATTTTCCCTATATGTTTTAGTGCATACTTGTAGAAATTGGCTTCTGTTTTTTTCTTATTTACAAGAAAGATCGTCTTTTTGTGCCATTTCTGAATTTTGAATTTTCTCTTGGTTCTTTCTAACACCTTTTTGTTAGTGGCATGTTATATTGAAGAGCCATTATACTGGGAATAAAAAAAAATTTGCATGTTTCTCTCTTGTTTTGTGAAACAAGTATATACTGTAAATATATAATTGCTGAAAAATAAGGATAATAGTATCTTCTACCTAACTTTTGCACACAATAGCTATTCACATTGCTCAAAAGTTGTTTTTCAATACTTATGGAAAACGTTTAGTTAAACAGAGTTAGCTTGACTGTATGTATTTTTTAGTTCGGGGTCTAAAACTGTTCATTCCAGAGGTCCTAGGAGGAAAGTTTTCATATTCCAACAGAAGAATTTTTTTTTTTTTTTTTTTTTTTACTGGGGAAATTAATGACTTATTTCTTGATAGAGGATCATCAAAGAATGGATTGAATTTGTATATTTCTTTTTATTTCTAGTAAATACCAAATTATAAGAGGCCGTTGTTTTGAGCTACACTCCTACACTAGACACCAACAGATCAGACTAAAAATCAAAATGGAGTCGCTCACGCTGCGGTTCCACATTAACAAACCAAAACTGAGTTGTTATCTAACCTTTGGAGAAGCCCAAAAGAAGAGATAACGGCTTAATTTCCCAGATTGGTTTCAATCTACAGGATAATGAAGTTCCCTCTACCTTTAATCTTTAAAGGGAAGGTAACCTCTAGTACCCTGATGTTAAGCAACCAGTTATTTCTCTATTGTTTCCCTGTTCCTGCCTTACAAGGGAAATAGCTTTGAAATGACCAGTCACATTTTGTTCTATATTTCTGCTTTCTTCAGTTCTTCTTTGTCTATAAAACCAACCTCTTCCTCTCAGCTTATTGGAACACTTAATTCTATTTTATGGAATGAAGTGTTGCCCAATTCTAAAATTGCAATAAAGCCAATTGAGATCTTTAAGATAAATTTGGTGTAGCTTTGTCTTTTGACAGATTTAAGCACACAAGGGCTAGATTAATGCACTCATTCATTTCCTTATTTAACAAAAATATATTGAGTGCTTTCCACATACCAGGTACTTTGCCAGGGCCCAGGGATACAGAGGTCAGTTACAAAAACAGTCTCTGTCATATTGTTTGCAGACTAGTGTAGAGATGGACAAGTTAGCTGTTGCAGTAAGAGCGCATTAGCGGAACACCTGAACCTAGATTTGGGGGTCAGGAAAGGAATTCGAGAGGAAAGGTGAATTGGGAAATAAATATAAATTATTCAAGCCTGTGTGTATTGAGAAAGAGAAAGTGGCAGTGTGTGCATGTGTTTGTATGTTATGGGAGAGAAAGAGACAGGCATGGGGAGGGAGAGAATGTGAGCACAGACTAATAGCTTAAGTCTACATTTGGAACGTATCAAAATACACTGAAAGCTGATGGAAACTCATTCCGTGATCGTCATTAGGCTCTTGCAAGCTTACTGGCCAGTTTCAAAGTTTGCTTTCTTGGAACACATAAAGATAATTTAATAAATTTTCCGTTCGGGGTAGGAGAAAGTTAATAGACCACTAAAAGGGCCTAATTTCCCTCCCCGGATTAGATTACTCAGACTTAAAATAGGGCATTTAAGATGCAGATGCCATGTTTAAAAGTATACTCCGTGCAATCCCAGAAGAACAAAGTTTTCCAGAAAGCATTCGTGTTTGGTCAATGTACTAAGACTAATTTCTCAAGAACCTCACACCTAGGTTTCAGGTAAAAGGAAAAGGAAAAAGTCGTGATGATTCTTTTTCCTTCTCAGGCACATTTTTCAATGCATTAGATTGTTTGGTTTGAATGGTGCAAGGATCAAATCTATGTTGTAAGAGGAAAACCAGATGATCTTTCAAAATGCATCTAAAATTTCTTCAGCCAACTCAAAATGAATGAGTCATGTTGACATCATACTAGGAAGTCATGTCTTAAGCTAAATTCCTAATCCTTACACGATACTGTTTTTAATCCTTTGGCCTATCTCTTGAATTATTCAGTTGGACTGTTGTGCAGTGTTATTTCTCACACATTTCAGAGCCCAAGTGGACTTCCTGATGGAACTAGATTTTACATGCCATGATGCCTCCTTAGCATTTTGTAGAAAGAAATAATATCCAATCCAGTTTCAAAACACCCTGGTTTGGGAAGATTCTGAAGTTTCCTAAGATCTTTAAAATGCTTCAATTTCCATTCAAGGATGGCAGCATGAATTAATTATTCAAAAGACAAAGGATGCCTCTAAGTGATCCTTCAAATTTGGGATTTATTAATTAATTCAAGAGATGTTTACTGAATGCTTATTATGCACCAAGCACTCTTCTAGGTATTGTAGTGTGGCTGAAATCCTAGCCATACCCAGTGCTGGGTCAGAATTTCAATATTATAAGACACACTCCACTGATCAATATATAGTAATAAAAAATAAATAAAAATAAAAAATTCCATTGATTAAGTATTTCAAATGTGTGAGAGACAATCAAAATCTTGACTTTGCCCCTCAGTAGCTATGTGACCTTCAGCTTCTTTTCTTGAGCTGCCGTTTTCACATTTCTTAATTGTGTCCAACAACTACTTTCATGAGAGGAATGGAAGAGATTGGCTGTAACAAGTCAAATGCAAAGGGAGTTGCTTTGAGGGCCCTCAACTTGCACTGTTCACCTCTCAGGTTTTATCTTCCAGGGGTCAGCCAAGTCAGTGGGAAGCCTACGACATTCCCCTGGGTCACTTAGTGAACTCCTACTCTTTCATCAGGCCTCACTTGAACACGACTTCCTCCACAAGCCTTTCCAGACATCTTTAGTGAGCATATGTGCCTTATATGCATTTCTAGAGTGTCCTGTCTATCTGTATCATAGCATTTGTCACAATTTAATGTGATGGATGTCTGTTCTGTCTTCTATCTTCCTACAAGAGTCTATGCTTCAAAAGGGCAGAGAATGAGTGTATTCTGCTATCTATTTTAGTTCCAGTATTTAGAAGGGTCTATTTGTTATTGTTGAATAAATTAATGAATGCATACCTGTATCCCACAAGCTAAAGAGAGATTTATGAATGAGATAAAGAAGCATATTGGTCTACATTGTTAGGCTTGTACTTGTATACATGTAATTTCAGTTAAGCCTCAAAATGACTCTAAATGGTGGAAGGACAGACATTTTGATGCTTGTCTGCTGATGAAAATGAGGTTCAGAGGGTAAAAGGATATTTCTGTGTTTGCAGAGCTAGAAAGTCAGAAGAGTAAAATTGGAACCCAGCTCAGTCTGATGCCACATCCTTTGTTGTTTCCATTAAATCACAGAATTTCTTAGTACTTAGAAACTATTCTGGAACTCACAACAAAGGCAACTGGGAAAGGAGTCGCCTGGAATTTGATCTCTGTAAAAGCCTTTTCATTTAGTTTATTTTTCATTTTTATCTGTTGCTTTGCTCTTATCAAATACAGATAAATAGCAGCTGCTACTGGTGCTGTTGATTGCAATTTCTGATTGAAAATGAAATCTTGAGCATCTGTTCTCTCCTTTTATATTTTACTGTGAGAGAAAATCTATTTTTTTTCAAAAGGTAATTCATACACGTGATAAAAATTTAAACAATATAAAAACTATTTTTAAAAACATATACTCTGAGTATTTCTGTGTACTTTGTTTTCATCACTAATATATCTTTAAGATTATTCCATATTGGTACATAAAATACATATTTCATTATTTTAATGATTACATGTTACTTAATTTGATTTGTGACACATAAATGGCAGTTTAACAATATAATAATCATAGAACGAGTAATCTAACAGAAGTTGCAATGTTTTACCAGGTGAGCGCTACACTGTTATTTAAACACTAGACAGTTAAATCAAGCAATGTGACTGCTAAAAGTAGAATTCCCATAGAGTAGGAAAGTACAATTTATTTTTATATTAAAAGCAATAAATGTATTTAAAAATTTCAGTCCCTTATTGTGAATCACTTATGGCCAAGTATCACTTAGAATAAGAATTCTAGAACTAAAAGTGTCTTTAGAGGTCGAGTACAGTAGTTGTAAGGAACACTGTGTGTGTGTGTGTTTGTGTTTGTGTGTGTAAGACTATTTAGAAAAGTAAGCTTATATAAAGATACAATAATCTCTTGTTTATTGAGTATCTACTTTGAGTCTGGCATATCATCAACATTTTATATTGTTATCTTATTGCTTACAATCTTAGGGATAGGTACTCTCATCATTTTTATTTTACAGGTGGGAAACAGAAACGCAAACTCTTTCTGATTCCAAGTCTCATGTTTATAACCATAGCACATTATTTTGTCTACTAGATTTACTAAAATAACTAAATTCCAGAAATAGTCTCAGAACCCACCTACTTAGCCTCAATATTCAATCTTGGAGGTCCCCGAAGGGGCTCCTCCAACCTTTAAGGTTTTTCACAACATGTTTTTGCAATTGTTGCAGAGCTCATGCGAGGGTTAATAATCAGCCACTACTTACTGAAAACTGTACCAGTTTTGAAAATATTAAAGTACTTCTGAACCATGTAGTAAATAACCCTCTATGATGCAGCTACTCTCTAAGACTGACTGGTTGTCGTGGATTGAATGGTATCCCCAAATTTTGTATGTTAAAATTCCATTCCCCAGGACCTCAGAATGTGAGCATATTTGGAGATAGATCTTTAAAGAGGTTAAAATGAGACTGTTAGGGACGTATCCTAATCCAATATGACTGATATCCTTGTAAGAAGAGGAAGATATACCAGGGATGTGTACCAACAGAGGAAAGATTGTATGAGGACACAGTCAGTAGGCAGCTGTCTGCAAGCCGAGGAGGGAGTTCTGAGGAGAAATTAAACCTGTAGACACCTTGATCTTGGACTTCTAACCTCCAGAACTGTGAGAAAATAAATTTCTGTCGTTTAAGCCACCCAGTCGGCAGTATTTTATTATGGCATCCCTAGGAGACTAGGATACACTTGTTTCTCTCATAATCTGGAAACTAAAGAGCTGGTTCCTGGCACACACCAGAGGCCTCCCCAAGCGAACTTACTCTGGTTGGTTACCCCATGTGACTGTGGACATTTTGCTTGTTTTCAGCAATCTATGCTGTAATGAACGTTCTTGTACATATGTCTATATATTCATCTGGGGATATATTTTAATATACATTTCTAGAAATAAAATTGCTAGGTGGGTTAGCTTAGAAAATAACTTCATGTATTTTAACATTCTTCACAAAATACCTTTAAAAATTAATCTGGGCAAAGCTACATTTGTGAAAGACACTTATGTATTTGTTGTGCTCATTTTGGTTTCTTCTTGATGCTAATAGCTGCCTTGCCTTTGAAAGGAGAAAAAGTTTCAAAGTAGAAAATATTTCAAATGTGTTAAGTAGAGGTTTGAAACATCCCATAACCCGCTAAATGAAGCCCAAAGCCACAAAGGGCAGAAAGGTCTAGGCAGCTCTGGTAATGACTTTAAGTGGGAGCAAGGCTGCAGAGCACCATTGCTGAGAATAAAGGTTTAACATAATGCCTTTCTCCTGGGCATCCTTTGCCCACAAAACTTATCCATAATGACAGTTTACATTTTGTTCATTCCTTCAGGAATAATTACTGTGCCTCCATGTGGAAGCTTTCTCATTCCAAAGAAGCGGGATCATCCATCATATTAACGTGATATGGTTTTGCCAGATGCCAGATGAATTAGCAAATGTTATTCAACATACACATTCATCGGTTCTGACTAGTGCTTAAATAAAATCATAAGGACATATCTTTGGAAAATACTGGTGGGCATTGACAATATTTTAAAAATTGTCCAGATAGGTATATTATTCTCTTAGTCACTTAAAACATTCAGAATTATATTAACTTTTGTCAAAAGATGGCTCTTCTTTAACACAAATTGAAAAAGGCCAGAGACAGAAATTCTCCAAATTGAGGATATATCAGAATCACTGAGGGTATGTTAAAACACAGATTACTGAGGCCAGGCGCTGTGGCTCATGCCTGGAATCCCAGCACTTTGGGAGGCCCAGATGGATCACCTGAGGTCAGGAGTTCAAGACCAGCATGACCAACACGACGAAATCCCGTCTCTACTAAAAATACAAAAATTAGCCAGGCGCGGTGGTGGGCACCTGTAGTCCCAGCCACTCAGGAGGTGGAGGCAGGAGAATCACTTGAATCCAGTGGGCAGAGGTTGCAGTTAGCTGAGATTGAGCCACTGCACTCTAGCCTGGGCGACAGAGAGAGACTCTGTCTTAAAAAAAAAAAAAAAAAAAAAAAAAAAAAAATCAAAACAAACCAAAAAAACCAGAAAACCAAACACAGATTACTGGACCTTACTCCAAAATTTTAGACTGAATAGGTCTGGAATGGGCACATGGTTCTGCATTTTTAATAAGTTTTCAGTTGATGCCAATTGATGCTTCTAGTCTGGGGAGCACACTTTGAGGATTGCTGTTCTTGGAAAGTCTAGTCACATATCAATCACCTAGATATCTTTTGAAAATACAGATTCAGATCCAGTAGGTCCTGGGTGGTGCTCAAGCGTCTGCCGTTTTTTTGTTTTTTGTTTTTTGTTTTTTGAGACAGAGTCTTGCTCTGCTGCCCAGGCTGGAGTACAGTGGTATGATCATGGCTCACTGTTACCTTGAACTCCTGGGCTCAAGGGAAGATTCTGCATTTTGACAATCTCCTGAGAGATGTTGCTGGTCCACGGGCCACACTTTGAGTATCAAGTGTGTTTCAATGTATAGTGTATTTTAGTTGTTTGACAATTTAGGGATTTTCTGATTAAAAGATAAAGGTAATTTTAAAAATATGCATGACTTTCCCCACTTTCTTGCAGTTTCTCTATTGAATGCTGAATGCCTTGAAACTGATTGCCAGGCTTTTTAATGTAACTTGGCTCATGGTTCTGTCACCCAGAAAATATGACCAATTTGACCTATACTTTCCACCTCCCAATGTTGCTGAGGCCCGGTTTGATATGTTTTCAATTGCATGCTCAGAAATAGAAGCTGGAAACAACACATCTTTACTCATTGAGATTTAATTCTTTACTCATATGCAGAGTAGACAAGTAATTTACCTAGGACACAAAACCCAGGGCAGGTATGCTACTTGCTGTCTAGTTGCTTAGGAGAGGCAACACGGTAGGAGTCGATTCTAAAGACTGTGTAAGGGAAGGAAGGAGATAACCTTGATTATCTGGTGATGATAACAGTTTTCTAGAAATAGGGTGTGGCCTAGGTAGAGGTTTAGAGTCCAGGGTGGGGGCAATTACCCATACACAGTAGCTAACTTCTCTAGCACAGACTTTTGAGGTAAGAAAGTGGAAGTCTTTCAGTTTCATGAGGCCAAGTGTCATAGGAGGACCTCACACTTCTGTCATCAGTTTCCAGCATCGATTCCTCTGTCCTATCACTTCACCTACCAGTGTACATCAGTTCAAATTGGGGTCACTAGGCTCCAAGGAATTGAATCACAGAACCACAGAATCTCAGAGTTGAGAAGAACCTTCTGGCTTTTTCTCCTCTGAAACTGTGATTCAGCCCTCATGAAACTCAAAGTAGATAGTTTCATAATCCATCTGTAAGATAATATCTCCTAGATATCAGAACACATTCAAAATATGAGGATCCTTTGAGGAGTATTAAGACACCTCAAAACTGAACTAAAATTTGGAATCAATAAAATCAAATAGTGTTGGAAGGGATGAGAAGTTTTGTGGGACATTTCACCCAACTATGGAAGAGTATGCAAACTAATTTGTTCTGCTATGAATGTTGCAAATGTTAGCCCCAGATTTTCTAAGCTGGCATTAGATTCAAACATTCTATGTATTATACACAGATCTGCTTAGACTGCATGTCACAATTTTTGGTTTGGTAAATATAATCAGCATAACTACAGAGTTCTTCCCAAGGGCAGCAACCTTTGTCCCTGGAGAGTCACGGTCCCCTGGTGATATGACAGGGCTGTGATAGATTGTCTAGCCAGCTCTCCTGGTTTTGGCCTCTGCGCTGAACTGCCCACTCTCTTTGAGGACTTCAAGCTTTAGACTTGAGCACTTGGCAACCTTTCTGAGCCTCACAGCATATAAAAGCCACAATATTTGTGACCTTGGAAAGAAGGCTAGCCTATAGTGTTGCAAAGAATTAAATACATTTTGTTTTAAAAGGATATAATTTTATTACTTTTAAACACCATGGGTAAATCACTTCACTTCTTTCAACTTGAAACAGACAATGAAAATTTAGGAGACTCAAATCACTCCCTAAATCTGAGTCCCTACAACTGTCCTGCCTTTGTTGCCCTTTCTAAAACTGTCTAACCAAATCTAGGCAGATAACCTCTTTAAGTTCAACATTTTCCTGTGCGTATAATAAAAATTTTATTAATTATTTATTCTGTGATTAATAGATTATTTATTTTGTGACCACTTATTGAACTCTACTACGTTTCCCTGTACCCAAAATGTTAGACACAAAGAAAATGAATGAGGCATGGCCCCTGCCCTGCAGAAATTCACTGTTTAGTAGAGGAGATAAGCATTCATTTTTCATTCACTCATTCCAAGAATGTACACTGAATTTCTATCATGCCCCCACCACTGTTCTAAGCATTAAGGAACTTAACTTTTAGTAGTGGTGGTAGGGATGGGGAGAGGGAGAAGATAGATAATAATCAAGTAAACAAGCAAATGACATAGCATCAGTAAAAATACTAAAAAATCAGGGTAATGGAACAGCGTGTTCAGATAAGGCATTTCTTAGTGGGTGACAACACCAATGAGACTTGAATGATAAGAAGGATCAGGTCATGTGATGATCTGGAAGAAAAGTATTCCAGGTGGTAAAAAGGTCTAGAGTCCAAAACAAATAACCTGTATTCCGGAGAGGGAAAGGAGATGGAGGGTGAAGGAGTAATGACACATAATGACAATGAGAAGAGATAAATGATAAGAGAAAAGAAAATATAAACTGCTTTGGAAATACGGGCATGTGTAACTGTCTGGAAAGGGTAGAGGGATGTGGGGCCATGTCATGGGGTGAGGTGGTTTTGCAAAGAGTCCTTGAGAGCAGGCACAAGTAATCTTTTATCTAGGATGCTTCTAAGATTCTTGCCTAAGGAGGTGGAGGAAATGAATAAAAAGGGAACCAGGCTTGGGGAGTGGGATGGAGAGGGGAATGCTGTCTAACAGCTCTTTCTAATTTTATGCATTCTCATAGATGAAAATATCTAAAAGGAATTTACATGCCTAGAAAAACAACTTTGTAATAATTGTACACGATTAGATATACTTTGGCTCAGTTTTATTTTGAGTGATCACAAATTCCAACTTAGTAAAAAGTCTGCGTTGATGAGATTTTTTATGTAGTCATGCCCTTTAGTCTAGAAAATTGAGATCTATGCCAAAAAAGCTTTTTCCTTATCAAGCGTATTGATTTATATGTCAATTTTAAAAGAATATTTATGTGTGTGCATTGTGTATTTTTTCATTTTAACAGAGATGTAAGGGAATAAGGCATAATTCCCTTATTACAGTAGTAATAAGGGAATAATAGTAATAGTACTCAATCATCTTGACTGGTCCTTTCTGGTGAGGACTGGGAAGTCTCTACAAATGTTATTTACTTTGTGGCTGGAAAAATTTTAACAATATTGATGTTTAAAAATAAAAAGAAATTGAAAACACTATGGGCTTAAAAACCATAACATAAGTTCTGGAACTCTCTCTCTCTCTCTCTCTGTGTGTGTGTGTGTGTGTGTGTGTGTGTGTGTGAGAGAGAGAGAGAGAGTGCAAAAGGGAAAGAAATAGATGGAAGCTGAGACAGATACAGAGAGATTGTGTTTTTTGAAGAGAACAAATGATCCAGGTGTGCCGTGGGTTGCCCCATGGATCTTATTGTTCCTATTTTTAGACCCCTCAGCATACCTGGGGCTTTATGAGTGAAAAACAAAGTGCAGTGGAACTCATTTAGTGTCACCTGAAACCATGTGATATAGTCAAACTTCCCTTTCATATTCTGAGAAAAACATGATTCGAGATTTTAAAATCTTCTTGGCATCTGTCCCCTCACCTTTATAAGTGGAACCAAGGACAAAGCTAGTGTTTTTTGCTGCTAGCTCTGACAAGTGAGGGCATTATAAAATAGATTTTATAATTACTTAAAAAAATGCAAAATTCTATACTTTTCTTTGCATCCCTCCCAAAACTTTATTTTTAACTAAGATGATTTCAAAGCTTGGTATTTTCAAGAATTATAGTAGTGTTTGTGTTCTTTAAAAAATAAATTGCATTTCTATGCATCAGCAAAGGTTAGAAAAGTATGTAATATTTTCTCTCATGTTTTATCTTTTAATGGAAAGATTAGAATAATAGTACTTCAAATTGAACTTGGATAGCATTTTTAACCAATTTTTTTAGAAACCATATTTTTGTTCTATCTTTTTTGTACACATTTGAATTACTCTTAAAATTTCAAATTCACTATATTTCCCAGAGGTTTACCTCACGGAGAATGGAGCATTTTGCTGTTAAACTTGCCTAGTGGCTGAAATTGTTCAAAGCAATTTGTCCAAGGTTGCACCTGAATTAATGTGGTGAATGGATTGTGCATTACGTTACTTTTTAAAATTCAAGACACAATGCAACTTTTTCAGTTATTTAGGACCAGCATTAAGGTATAAGCAGAGTAAATGATGTGACATATGATTTGAGGAGAAATGCTGAGAGACACCCTTTTCCATTTACTTTCCTTTTCTTCCTCCTCAGGGCCTAAACTTTCTCTCTAAGAAAGACTTTGTGTCTAGAAGTATGAGGGCAGAATGCAAATACCTGTTTAAGGGGTTAAATGCAAGGCAACGATTAAACTGTGACTCTTCTGGGTAAATGTATTTATCAGATTACCTAGCAAGAACTTGGGGATGGGGGGAAAATATTACCAAGTATTTACGAGATAGTGGAGGAGGAAAAAGCCCTGATTTTCTTGCTCCAATTTTCTTATCCATAATGTGTATGAGGAGTTGGAGAGCTTTAAAGGGACACAAGGATTATTTAAGTGCCTGGCAAGCTTAGTTGGTAAAGCATGAAACTCTTTTTTTGTGTTTATCTGTTCATTTATTTGTGTATTTATTGAGACAGGATCTTGCTCTGTCACCCAGGCTGGAGTGCACTGGAGTGATCACTGCAGCCTCAACCTCCTTGGTTCAAGCTATCCTCCTGCTTCAGCATCCTCAGTAGCTGAGACCAGAGGCATGAGCAACCATGCCCAGCTAATTTTCTATTTTATTTTATTTTTAGTAGAGACAAGGTCTCACTATATTGCCCAGGCTGGTCTCCGACTCCTGAGCTCAAGTGATCCTCCCTCCTCAGCCTCCTAAAGTGCTGAGATGAGATTACAAGTATGAGCCACCATGCCCAGCCTCTTATTTTTACTTATGCAACTAGTAGAGAGATGAAGCCTCCTTGTCTGTCCATCGGACTCAATTCTTCTGGATACTTTTCTGCACCTCTCCATATTTGTTCCATTTCTCAGAATGCCCTTTCTGACCCATGCCCCAGCTTCAAAATGAACTTCTATCTTTGAATTTCAGCTCAAATGCTGGTTGTTTCTTGAAATCTTCTCTGACTGATTCATTTCCTCCCTTCTGGAAGGAGTGTTTGCATATCTCCTTACAGAGCATCATGTGTGTCTCTGTTGTGGTTAGCTTTTCTTACGATGATTTGTTTGGGTCTCTTCCTTGCCATATTCTGAGCTAGCATAGGATCCTATATTACTTTCTGGAGGACCTGGCAAAGTTATTCAATAAATGCAGAATAAATGCATTGCAGTTCTTGCTCTTGTGTGTTTCCCAAATTGTTTATCTTCTGTATTTGAAGTTAAACATTGCTAGATCATCTTCCATTTAAATACTTGTAATTTTTTGTTTAATTTTTAGTTATGCTTTTTTTCTATTAGTTTGTCACATTCTTTATAAAATAAAAATTATATGTGTAGTATAATATTATATTAATCACTGTCCTCCAATCCTCCAATCCATGCTACCCCATGCCCCTTCCTTATCTTCCTTATCCACTTGAAAACCCACAACTCATAACCTCTTTCACTGACCAGGTTCTACTTCTCTCTATGTTACAAGAGATTCTTTTTTCAACATGCCCTTCATCTCATTCATTCTGTATATATTGGGCTACTATTGCGCCAAGTTTCTCCTCCTTTCTGTATCTTCAGTCACTCCAGTGAATTCTTCCCCTCAGCAGGTAGATACATCTCAAATCTCTTTAAATAAAAAAACTATCTCTTAACCCACACATGTTCCAATATCTCTGTTCTTCCTCCTTCTCTATGCAATAAAATAATCATTACCCACAGCCTTAATCTCACTGTCTATTGACTCCTGAAACTAATGTATCACCTATGGTCATTGCTAAGGCCAATATTCATTTCAGTCTTTAATCTTACTTTTACTCTCAGCTGCATTTGACTATTTTGGGCATGGCCTTATTTTTGGAACTTTCTTCCTCCTGGATGTTTTATACATCCATGTCTCTTCGTGATTTTCTACTTACAAATTGCCATCCAATCTTTTGAGTCAACTCTATGAGTTCCTCTTTTCCTATTTGCCGCTTAAGTGTTAATATTTTCCAAGGTTCTGTTCTTGGCTTTCTTCTCTTCTCACTTTGCATATCCTCCACAGGTAATTTTCTTCATATACAGGACATCAACTACCAACTGTGCTGAAGCTGGTGCTGAAGCTGGTATGCCCAAATATCTGCATCCAGTCCAAATAAAACTCTGCATTCCCAAGTGCCCAATATGTGACTTGGGAGTCATTCCTGACCTTTCCCTTTTTTCATCTCTCATATCTAATGTTTCACAGCTGATGAGGAGATGGAAGCTGAAGCCAAATAGTTTCTTTCTCCCTACTTTTTCCTCCCCAAGGAAAATTGAAGAGCATTCTCTTGTGTACTCCCTTGCAGGATAAATATTGCCAAAAGTTGCTCTGGTTCAGGAGGATATATTTGGCATTAGCCTTGTGAGGCCAGTGTACATCAGTAAAGTCTTTTGAGGATGCATTTTTCCCTCAGGACTATAGGCTCGCTGGGAGATCCCCCACATATCCCTATTTTGTCTTGTCTTCTCTCCTCTGCTTTGCACTCCCATACATTTCCTCTTTCTTCTCTTTCCTTCTTTTCCTCCCTTCTCCCATCCCCATAGGTGTGAACTTTCTGCATTTTGAAGAAAGATTTATATTTTTGGGTGGACTAGACAGATCCTTCATTCTACTTTTCTTGTCGATGTTTAAGATTGAACTTGCCTAGCAAAAGAAACTTCTTTTGAAAACAGGTAATTCATAAGACCTCTTGATATGGTTTGGCACTGTGCCCCAGCCAAATCTCATGTCGAATTGTAATTCCCAATGTTGGGGGAGGGACCTGGTGGGAAGTGATTGGATCATGGGGGCAGATTTCCTCCCTACTGTTCTTGCCATAGTGAATGAGTTTTCACAAGATCTGGTTGTTTAAAGGTATGTAGCACTTCCCCCTTCACTCTTTCTCCTGCTCTGGCCATGGTAAGACATGCTTGCTTCCCTTTCACCTTCTGCCGTGATTGTAAGTCTCCTGAGACTTCCAAGCCATGCTTCCTGAACAGCCTGCAGCACTGTGAGTCAATTAAACCTCTTTTCTTCATAAATTACCCAGTCTCAAGTAGTTCTTTATAGCAGAGTGAGAGCAGATAAATACTGAAAACTGGTACCAGAGAAGTGAGGCATTGCTATAAAGATACCTGAAAATGTGGAAGCAACTTTGGAACTGGGTAATGGGCAGAGGTTGAAACAGTTTGGAAGGCTCAGAAGAAGACAAGAAGATGAGGGAAAGTTTGAAAAATTTGCAGCCCGACCATCTGGTAGGAAAGAAAACCCATTTTCTGGGGACAAATTCAAGTAAAGAAGAGCAGAAAGTTAATAGCCAAAACAATGGGGAAAATGCCTCAAGACATTTCAGAGACCTTCATGGCAGCCTCTTCCATCACAGCCCTGGAGGTCTAGGAGGTAAAAAATGGTTTCATGGGCCAGGCCCAGGGTCTCGCTGCTCTGGGCAGCCTCTGGACATGGTGCCCTCCATTGTGGCTGCTTCAGCTCCAGCAGTAGCTAAAAGGGGCCAAGATACAGCTTGGACTGTTGCTTCAGAGGGTGCAAACCCCAAGCCTTGGAAGCTTCTATGTGGTGTTGGGCCTGCAGCTGTGCAGAAGACAAAAATTGAACTTTGGGAGCCTCTGCCTAGATTTCAGAAGATGTATGAAAATGCCTGGATGACCAGGCAGAAATCTGCTGCAGGGGTGGAGCCCTCATGGAGAACCTCTACTAGGGCAGTGTGGAGGGGAAATGTGGGGTTGGAGCCCCCATACAGAGTCCTCACTGAGGCACTGCCTAGTGGAGCTTTGAGAAGGCTGCCATCCTCCAGATCCCAGGATAGTAGATCCACTGACAGCTTGTACTGTGCAACTGGAAAAGCTGCAGGCACTCAATGCCAGCCTGTGAAAGCAGCCAGGAGGGCTATACCCTGCAGAGCCAATGGGGCAGAGCTGCATAAGGCCTTGGGAGCCCACCCTTTGCGTCACTGTGGCCTGGATGTGAGACAGTGAGTCAAAGGAGATAATTTTGGAGCTTTAAGATTTTATGACTCTCCTGCTGGGTTTCAGACTTGCGTGGGACCTATAGCATCTTTGTTTTGGCCAATTTCTCCCTTTTGGAATGGGGTCATTTACCCTATGCGTGTATGCACATTTTATCTTGGAAGTAACTAACTTCTTTTTGATTTTACAGGCTCATAGGCAGAAGGGACTTGCCTTGTTTCAGATGAAACTTTGGACTTGGACTTTTGAGTTAATGTTGGAATGAGATATTACTTTGGGGGACTGTTGAGAATGCATGATTGTGTTTTGAAGTGTGAAAAGGACATGAGATTTGGGAGGGGTCAGGAGCAGAATGATATTGTTTGGCTCTACGTCCCCACCTAAATCTCATGTAGTTGAATTGTAATCCCCAGTGTTGGGGGAAGGACCTGGTGGGAAGTGATTGGATCATGGGGGCAAACTTCCCGCTTGCTGTTCTTGTGATAATACATACTCATGAGATCTGGTTGTTTAAAAGTGTGTAGTACTTCCCCCTTTGATCTCTCTCTCTCCTGCTCCAGTCATGTAAGACATGCTTGCTTCCCCTTCACCTTCCACCATAATCGTAAGTTTCCTGAGGCCTCTGTACCCATGCCTCCTGTACAGGCTGTGGAACGTTGAGTCAATTAAATTTCTTTTCTTCATAAATTACCCAGTCTCAGGTAGTTCTTTATAGCAGTGTGGGAATGGACTAATTCACATCTCTACTGGGTTTTGACTCAAATTCTTCAGATAGAAATAAAATGGGTCAATTTTACTTTGTTTTCTGTGTCTATATTTTTTTCTGGGAACCATGTGGAGAGCTAAGTGGCAAAAATAGGATTCAATTAATCATGGATCTCTGACCAGTATAATACTAATTCCACTATCTTTCTCCTTTTACCAGCAGCCACCAACTATTTTTGATTCTATATTCTAGTTATTTTAAAATTATCTCTTTGGTAGGTTATAAAAATGATCACTTTTTTTTGGTAGCCCTTTCATCAAGAGATACAGTCTATTTCTCCACTCTTTAATTCTGGGCTGGACTTGTGACTTGCTTTTGCTCATAGAATGAGACTGACACATACAACAGTGTGCATTCTGAGGCTGGATCTCAAGAGACCTTGCATATTTCTTCTTGATCTCTTGTAGCCTCCACTGTACGAACAATGCCTGATCATTCTTCTAGAGGATGAGAAACCACAGGGATCAAAAAGGAGCTGTTCCAGCTGGGCCCTTTAGCTTAGCCAGCTCCCACCTGACCAGCTATTAATAGTCAACCACAGATGTATGAATCAGCAAGTTGAGATCAGGTGAGCCTGGCCCAGATCAGCAGAATTCCAACTCAGACCATACTGATGGCCTGCAGAGTTGTAAGCTAAATCCGGGTTTCTCAATCTTGGTAATATTGACATTATGTACTGAATAATTCTTGGGGAGGAGGGGTACTTTCCTGTGCACCATAAAATGTTTAGCAGCATCCCTGGCTTCTAATAACTAGATGACTACAGCATCCTCACCCCTACTGTGACAACCAAAAATGTCTTTAGACATTTCCAAATATATCACCCACTTCCCCACTTCACTGGTTGAGGACCAATCAGCTAAATAAGTAGTAGTTGCTTTAAATCTATAAGTTTTGGGGTGTTTTTTTGTATGCAAAATGCTAATTAATACAGATCCCTTTTTTCTAGCTCTACTGACATTTTCTTACATTAGGTTCCTATAACTTAGCCACCTGTTCTGGCTGTGATCCTCTCAATATATTCCCTTTCTCATTATATGATTCAGAGTTTTTTCTACAATCTTAATTGATCATTCTCAATAGAAAACAACAAAAACATGAGTAAAGCAAGAATAAATAACAATGACCAACATGTCTTTTATGACTGTAAAGTGTGCATTAGTTTTCAAACTAAAATTAGTAGTTATCTTCTAAAAGTATAGTCTAACCATGAATTTATCATAAAATGTTATGGCAAGCTAATGGAATCGTTTTTTAGTCCAAAGGAAAGTCAGATGGCCATGAAACCAATAATTTGGTAGCAGAGACATCAATAGGTCTATAAGTCTGTGACTGCATATGCCAAATTTTTGGTATGTATTGCATTCCTTATTATTTAAGTCAATATATATGAACTAAATCTGATTGTTTGAGGTTTTGTGTGTAATATTTTCTCTTAAAAATTTTGTAATATTGACAATAATATCGTCTTAAAATAACATTAAATTAATTTGAATATATTTCATAATATATACCTTTGACTAAATCAGTGTGAATTTCTCCCAGTCCAGCCCATATTAATGAAATTCTATTATGTCTTTGCTATATCTATCTGTAGAATAAGGAAAAATAATTTTCTCTTAACCCTTAGTCTAGCCTCCTTCATTTCTAGCTAGCTAGCTAGCTATCAATCAATCATATGTCAAGGAATCAATTTCCTAGATGCTCCAAGTATTTATAAACTTTATCTTGCATACCAGAAGTGGGGGAATCAGGTAGTTTAGAGGTTATTTATGCTCTATGTCACTTCCGTTTTATATGCATACTTACAAGCAGAAGACATGTTATAAATTTTCTTCTTCTGACTCTGAGACTCCATTATACTTGCTTAGGTTCTTGAGAAACAGGAGGATGCCCTCTTGAGGTAGTTATTAGTGCCGTACTCTTAAATGTTTCCCCTGGGCACATAGTATCATACTTTTCATCCTCATTGTGGCTGAGTGAGGCCCTGTGATTGGTTCTGAGTAATAAGTTATAATCAAAAAGTAGCATGTGATATTTCCAGGGCAATCATTTAATAGCCAAGGTGAGAACCTTCAGTATTCTTTTTTCTCTCATTTTAATGTTTGTGATGGTAAGTGTTCCCTGAATGAATATTACGAGCAGAGTAGGTGAATGTATAGATTGAACAAGAAACAAGACTTGATTACTTTAAGTCAATAAGATTTTGTCACTGCAGCATAATGTGGCTTTTCTTGCCTGATAATATCTTTATTTCTGCAAAGTAATTCTTCAGAAATCTGCCTTTTCTCCTAATGGTAAATTTGTTTGGATGAGTAAGAAGATCATCTGAAGGCCCCCACTGATTCTTTAGCCAGTAGTCTAGAGACTCCATCTTGGTCTTCTTTGGTATATTTGAAAGCACACCTAACCTGCCGGCCTACCTTTCTGTCCATTTCCACAGGTTTATAAAGTCTCCTGAAATCTTGAAAATGTCTTAGACAAATGCCCATCGTCTAAAACTCTATACCTAAAGAAGTACAATGGAGAAATTCTGCCCCCACCATCAACTTTTGTTTTTTTTTTTAGTTTTCAAAATCTTTTCCTTTTACCTAACAAAAATTTCTAAAATTCCAGTCTGTTTTACCTTTTCTTGAAACAGGAGAGGAGAGAATAATATTTATCTCCTTTTTTGACCCCAAATTTAATAAACACCCTTTCTTCTTCCTTCAGTCTTTTTATTTCTGTTAGCTATCTATCAGTGTGACTTTGATCTTGATACCTGACATGTCCTTTCATCTAGAAAAGGTGAAAGTAAGATGGGGATAGGGATTGGGGTAACAACAGGTGCTTTTTCTAACATTTTCTACTGAGGGCACAAACCATGCCCTGATTTTTTAAAAATGCTATTAGAATTGGTATTCACATGAAGTCCGTTCTGATGTCATTTGTGACAGTTGGAGTGTGATAATCTGTCGGTTTTGTGATTCCAGGGGGGTTATATGCCTTCATGCTGACAAGAAGGCTAAAGAAAGCCTTTTTTTCTACTCTTTCTATTTAGCTTGAGCTAAGTGACCCAACAGAGACCAATGAAAGCAGAGAGCAGAAGAGAAACAGGGTAGGATTATGGGTCACAGGTAATGAATAGAGAAGGAGTAGCATCAGTACATAGTCTGTAGCTTAATAGTTTTCACTAACCACAGTGGCAGCTCTGAGATGAGTTTATTTTGAAAATTCAAAGTTGAGGCCTCTTTAATTCTGAGAAAGAGGAAATTTCTTCAGGATATGTTATTCATTCCTTTATGGTTTGAGTTTAGTTTAGTTTTGTTTCAATAGTCCCCTTTTATGAAGCACAAGGCTTCTTCTTTTTTTTTTTTTCTTTTTAATTCTGGAAAAGGCTGGTGTATAAATAAAATGGAATACTTCCTATATCCCTTATTGACAGGTTAAATGGCTGGGAATGCTCAACTGGAAAACATTCTGGGGCTCTATTTTGGCTCAGTGGTGACAGAATAGCCATGATGGCCTAGGGATAAGAAGCTTTAAATTTGGTATCCTTGTTCTAGGAAGTATGTAAGTAATAATCTCTTATATTCTTATACTTTAAGGAAGAAAAGGGAATATATATTTTTTTCTCAAAATATAATATTTTTCACTTTAAAGTTTTCAGAGAAGGAGCTCTCTGGGCATTGGACATTCTCATTTCTTGCAGGTTTTTAAAATTTTGTTTTAAATTGACAAATTATAACTGTACCTATCCATGGGGTACATAGTAATATTTCAATACATTTCATTTAACATAATGTCCTCCCACTTTATCCATGTTGTAATGAATAACAGAATTTCATTAATTTCTATGGCTGAAAAGTATTCCATTGTGCATACATACCGCATTTTCTTTATCCATTCGTCCGTTACTGGACACCTATGTTGATTTCTAATCTCGGCTATTATGAACATAGTGCTGACATAACATGGGAATTTAGATGTTTCTCTGATATAATTATCATTTTCTCAGAGAGAAATATTTAATAGGTACTTATAAATCATATTTTTGGTGGTTGCAAGATGAGCCGGTGGATCCCCAACCATTATAATTATTACCTTTCTTTTGGATAAATGCCCAGCCCTGGGATTGCTGGATCATATGATAGTTCTATTTGTCATTTCTGAGGAACTTTCATACTGCTCACCAGAGCGGTTGTATTAGCTTAGATTCCCACAAACAGTGTTTAAGAGTTCCCTATTCTCTGCATCCTCACCAGTATTTGTGTGTGTGTGTGTGTGTGTGTGTGTGTGTGTGTGTGTTTGTTGTTTTGATAATAGCCATTCTAACTGGGGTGAAATAATACCTCATTGAGGTTTTGATTGCCATTTCCCTGATGACTGGTGATGTTAAACATTTTAAAATATATTTGTTGATCATTTGTTCGTTTTATTTTGAGAAATATCTATTCAGATCACTTGCCCATTTAAAAATCAGATTGTTTGCTTTTCTTGGTGTTGCAATGTTGGAGCTTGTTGTATATTCTGGATATGAATCCCTTGTCAGATGAGTAGTTTGCAAATACTTTCTGCCATTGTGTGGATTGCCTTTTTACTTTGTTGATTGTTTCTTTTGCAGTGCAGAAGCTTTTTAGTTTGACATAATACTACTTGTTTATTTTTGTTTTTGTTGCCTATGCTTCTGAGGCCTTCTTCCCAAAATATTTTCCAGACTGATGTTCTGAATCATTTCCAATGTGTTTTCTTCTAGTAGTTTTATTGTTTCAGGTCTTACATTTAGATCTTTGGGCCATTTGAGTTGTTTTATTGTAGGGTGAGAGTTGTGGTTCTAGTTTTTCTGCCTATAAATATCCATTTCTCAGCACCATTTATTGAAGAGACTGACCATTCCCCAGTAGGTGTTTTGGGGACCGTTATCAAATATCACTTGATTGTAGATACATGGATTAATTTCTGGGTTCTCTATTTTGTTCCATTGGTCTCTGTGCTTGTTTTTATGCCAGTACCATGATGTTTTGGTTACTATAGCTTTGTAGTGTATTTCCGATCTGGTAGTGTGATATCTCCAACTTTGTTCTCTTTGGTCAGGATTGCTTTGGCTCTTTGAGATCTTTTGTGGTTCTTTACAAATTTTAGAATTTTTTCTATGCCTGTGAAGAATGTCATTGACATTTTGATGGAGATTACATTAAATCTGTAGATTGCTCTGGGTAGTGGTGTCATTTCAACAATATTGATTCCTCTGATCCTTGAGCATGGGATGCCTTTCCATTTGTTTATATCCTCTTTAATTTCTTTTATCAGTGTCTTGTAGTTATCCTTGTATATGTCTTTCACCTCACTTGTTAAATATAGTCCTAGGTATTTTATTTTTCTGTGGCTATTGCAAATAGGATTGCCTTCTTGATCTCTTTTTCAGCTAGTTCATTGTTTGTGTACAAAAATGCTGCAGATTTCTATGTTAATTTTATACCTTGCAACTTTATTCAATGTACTTATTGGTTTTAAGTTTTTGTGTGTGTGTGTGTATAGAATCTTTAGGGGTTTATTTTCTTTTTTTTTACTTCATTTTATTTTATTTTATTTATTTATTTTTTATTATACTTTAAGTTCTAGGGTACATGTGCACAAAGTGCCGGCTCGTTACATAGGTATACATGTGCCAGGCTGGCCTGCTGCACCCATAAACCCATCATTTACTTTAGGTATTTCTCCCAATGCTATCCCTGCCCCCGGCCCTCTACCCTACAACAGGCCCCAGTGTGTTATGTTCCCCATCTTGTGTCCAAGTGTGCTCATTGTTCAATTCCCACCTATGAGTGAGAACATGCAGTGTTTGGTTTTCTGTCCATGTGACAGTTTGCTCAGAATGATGGTTTCCAGCTTCATCCATGTCCCTGTAAAGGACATGAACTCATCCTTTTTCATGGCTGCATAATATTCCATGACATGTATGTGCCACATTTGCTTAATCTAGTCTGTCATTGATGGACATTTGGGTTGGTTTCAAGTCTTTCCTATTGTGAATAGTGCCTCAATAAACATATGTGTGCATGTGTCTTTAGAGTAGCATGAATTATAATCCTTTGGATATATACCCAGTAATGGGATCACTGGATCTAATGGTATTTCTAGCTCTAGATCCTTGAGGAATCGCCACACTGTCTTCCACAATGGTTAAACTAGTTTACAGTCCCACCAACAGTGTAAAAGTGTTCCTATTTCTCCACATCCTCTCCAGCACCTGTTGTTTTCTGACTTTTTAATGATCGCCATTCTAACTGGCATGAGATGGTATCTCATTGTGGTTTTGATTTGCATTTATCTAATGACCAGTGATGAGAAGTATTTTTTCATGTGTCTGTTGGTGGAATAAATGCCTTCTTTTGAGAAGTATCTGTTCATATCCTTTTCCCACTTTTTGATAGGGTTGTTTTTTTCTTGTAAATTTGTTTAAATTCTTTGTAGATTCTGGATATTAGCCCTTTGTCAGATGGGTAGATTGCAAAAATTTTCTCCCATTCTGTAGGTTGCCTTTTCACTCTGATGGTAGTTTCTTTTGCTGTGCAGGAGCTCTTTAGCTTAATTAGATCCCATTTGTCAATTTTTGTTTTTGTTGCCATTGTTTTTGGTATTTTAGTAATGAATTCCTTGTCCGTGCCTATGTCCTGAATGGTATTGCCTAGGTTTTCTTCTAGGGTTTTTATGGTTTTATGTCTAACATTTAAGTCTTTACTCCATCTTGAATTAATTTTTGTATAAGATGTAAGGAAGGGATCCAGTTTCAGCTTTCTACATATGACTAGCCAGTTTTCCCAGCACCATTTATTAAATAGGGAATCCTTTCCCTATTGCTTGTTTTTGTCAGGTTTGTCAAAGATCAGATAGTTGTAGATGTGTGGTGTTATTTCTGAGGCCTCTGTTCTGTTCCATTGGTCTATATATCTGTTTTGGTACTGGTACCATGCTGTTTTGGTTAATGTAGCCTCGTAGTACAGTTTGAAGTCAGGTAGTGATACCTCCAGCTTTGTTCTTTTTGCTTAAGATTGACTTGGCAATGTGGCCTTTTTGTTTTGGTTCCATATGAAGTTTAAAGTAGTTTTTTCCAATTCTGTGAAGAAAGTCATTGGTAGCTTGATGGGGATGGCATTGAATCTACAAATTACCTTGAGCAGTATGGCCATTTTCATGATATTGATTCTTCCTATCCATGAGCATGGAATGTTCTTCCCTTTGTTTGTGTCTTCTTCTATTTCATTGAGCAGTGGTTTGTAGTTCTCCTTGAAGAGTTCCTTCACATCCCTTGTAAGTTGGATTCCTAGGTGTTTTATTCTCTTTGTAGCAATTGTGAATAGGAGTTTGCTCATGATTTGGCTCTCTGTTTGTCTGTTATTGGTATATAGAAATGTTTGTGATTTTTGCACATTGCTTTTGCATCCTGAGACTTTGCTGAAGTTGCTTATCTGCTTAAGGAGATTTTGGGCTGAGAAGATGGGGTTTTCTAAATATACAATCATGTCATCTGTAAACAGAGACAATTTGACTTCCTCTTTTCCTAATTGAATATCTTTATTTATTTCTCTTGCCTGATTGTCCTGGACAGAACTTCCAATACTATGTTGAATAGGAGTGGTGAGAGAGGGCATACGTGTCTTGTGCCAGATTTCAAAGGGAATGCTTCCAGTTTTTGCCCATTCAATATGATATTGGCTGTGGATTTGTCATAAATTGCTCTTATTATTTTGAGATACATTCCAAAATATTGAGAGGTTTTAGCATGAGGGGCTGTTGAATTTTGTCAAAGGCCTTTTCTGAATCTGTTGAGATAATCTTGTGGTTTGTGTCGATGGTTCTGTTTATGTGATGGATTACATTTGTTGATTTGCATATGTTGAATCAGCCTTCCATCCCAGGATGAAGCCCACTTGATCATGGTGGATAAGCTTTTTGATGTGCTGCTGGTTTGCCAGTATTTTATTAAGGATTTTTGCATTGATGTTCATCAGGGATATTGGTCTAAAATCCTCTTTTTTTTTTTTTTTTTTTGTTGTTGTTGTTGTTGTGTCTCTGCTAGCCTTTGGTATCAGGACGATGCTGGCCTCATAAAATGAGTTAAGGAGGATTCCCTCTTTTTCTATTGTTTGGAATAGAATCAGAAGGAAGCGTACCAGCTCCTCTTTGTACCTCTGGTAGAATTTGGCGTGAATCTGCCTGGTCCTTGACTTTTCTTGCTTGGTAGGCTATTAATTAATTTCAGAGCCTATTATTGGTCTATTCAGAGATTCAGTTTCTTCCTGGTATTGTCTGGGGAGGGTGTATGTGTCCAGGAATTTACCCATTTCTTCTAGATTTTCTAGTTTATTTGCATAGAGGTTTTTATAACATTTTCTGATGGTAGTTTGTATTTCTGTGGGATCAGTGGTGATATCCCCTTTATCATTTTTTTTATTGCATCTATTTGATTCTTCTCTCTTTTCTTCTTTATTTGACTTGCTAGTAGTCTATCAATTTTGTTGATCTTTTCAAAAAACCAGCTCCTGGATCCATTGATTTTTTTGAAGGGTTTTTTGGTGTCTCTATCTCCTTCAGTTCTGCTCTGATCTTAGTTATTTCTTGCCTTCTGCTAGCTTTTGAATGTGTTTGCTCTTTATTCTCTCGTTCTTTTAATTGTGATGTTAGGGTGTGGATTTTAGATCTTTCCTGCTTTCTCTTGTGGGCATTTAGTGCTATAAATTTCCCTCTACACATTGTTTTAAATGTGGCCCAGAGATTCTGGTATGTTGTGCCTTTGTTCTCCTTGGTTTCAAAGAACATCTTTATTTCTGCCTTCATTTTGTTATGTACCAAGTAGTCATTCAGGAGAAGGTTGTTCAGTTTCCATGTATTTGTGGGGTTTAGAGTGAGTTTCTTAATCCTGAGTTCTAATTTGATTGCACTGTGGTCTGAGAGACAGTTTGTTGTGATTTCTGTTCTTTCACATTTGCTGAGAAGTGCTTTACTTCCAACTGTGTGGTCCATTTTGGAATAAGTGCGAATGTGGTGCTGAGAAGAATGTGTATTTTGTTGTTTTGGGGTGGAGAGTTCTGTAGATGTCTATTAGGTCTGCTTGGTGCAGAACTGAAGTCAGGTCCTGGATATCCTTGTTAACCTTCTGTCTCATTGATCCATCTAATATTGACAGTGGGATGGTAAAATCTCCTAATATTATTGTGTGGTAGTCTAAGTCTCTTTGTAGGTCTCTAAAAACTTGCTTTATGAATCTAGGTGCTCCTGTATTGGGTGCATGTAAATTTAGGATAGTTAGCTCTTCTTAAATTGAATTGATCTCTTTACCAACATGTAATGGCCTTCCCTGTCTCTTTTGTTAGTTTAAAGTCTGTTTTATCAGAGACTAAGATTGCAAATCTTGTGGTTTTTTTTTTTTTTTTTTTTTTTTGCTTTCCATTTGCTTGGTAGATCTTCCTCCATCTCTTTATTTTAAGCCTATGTGTGTCTCTGCATGTGAGATGGGTCTCCTGAATACAGCACACTGATGGGTCTTGACTCTTTATCCAATTTGCCAGTCTATATCTTTTAATTGGTGCATTTAGCCCATTTACATTTAAGGTTAATATTGTTATGTGTGAATTTGATCCTGTCATTATGATGTTAGCTGGTTATTTTGCCTGTTAATTGATGCAGTCTCTTCCTAGCATCAATGGTGTTTACAATTTGGCATGTTTTTGCAATGGCTGGTACCAGTTGTTCCTTTCCATGTTCAGTGTTTCCTTCAGGAGCTCTTGTAAGACAGGCCTGGTGGTGACAAAAATCTCTCAGCATTTGCTTGTCTGTAAAGGATTTTATTTCTCCTTCACTTATGAAGCTTAGTTTGACTGTATGTGAAATTCTGGGTTGAAAATTATTCTCTTTAGCAATGTTGAATATTGGCCCACACTCTCTTCTGGCTTGTAGAGTTTCTGCCGATAAATCTGCTGTTAGTGTGATGGGCTTCCCTTTGTGGGTAACCCAACCTTTCTCTCTGGTTGCTCTTAACATTTTTTCCTTCATTTCAACCTTAGTGAATCTGACAATTATGTGTCTTGGGATTGCTCTTCTCGAGGAGTATCTTTGTGATGTTCTCTGTATTTCCTGAATTTGAATGTTGGCCTACCTTGCTAGGTTGGGGAAGTTCTCATGGTTAATATCTGGAAAAGTGTTTTCCTACTTGATTCCATTCTCCCCGTCACTTTCAGGTATACCAATCAAATGTAGATTTGGTCTTTTCACATAGTCCCATATTACTTGGAGGTTTTGCTTGTGACTTTTTATTCTTTTTTCTCCCAACTTCTCTTCTCACTTTATTTAATTCATTTGATCTTCAATCACTGATACCCTTTCTTCCACCTGATCAAATTGGCTATTGAAGCTTATACATATGTTACATAGTTCTCGTGCTATGGTTTTCAGCTCCATCAGGTCATTTAAGGCTGTCTTTCAACTGTTTAATCTAGTTAGCCATTCCTCTAATCTTTTTTCAAGGTTTTTAGCTTCCTTGTAATGGGTTCAAACATCCTCCTTTACCTTGGAGAAATTTGTTATTACCAACCTTCTGAAGCCTACTTCTGTCAGCTCATCAAAGTCATTCTCCATCCAGCTTTGTTCCCTTGGTAGCGAGGAGCTGCGATCCTTTGGAGGAGAAGAGATGCTCTGGTTTTTAGAATTTTCAGCTTTTCTGCTCTGGTTTCTCCTCATCTTTGTGGTTTTATCTACCTCTGGTCTTTGTTGTTGGTGACCTACAGATGGGGTTTTGGTGTGGATGTCCTTTTTGTTGACATTGATGCTATTCCTTTCTGTTTGTTAGTTTTCCTTCTAACAGTCATGTCCGTTAGCTGCAGGTCTATTGGAGTTTGCTGGAGGTCCACTCCAGACCGTTTGCCTGGGTGTCACCAGTGAAGGTTGCAGAACAGCAAATATTGCTGCCTGATCCTTCCTCTGGAAGTTTTGTCCCAGAGGGGTACCTGCCTGTCTGAGGTGTCAGTTGGCCCCTACTGGGACGTGTCTCCCAGTTAGGCTACATGGTGGTCAGGAACCCACTTGAGGAGCCAATCTGTCTGTTCTCAGAGCTCAAATGCTGTGCTGGGAGAACCACTGCTCTCTTCAGAGCTGTCACACAGGGACATTTAAGTCTGCAGAAGTTTCTGCTGCCTTTTGTTCAGCTATGCCCTGCTGCCAGAGGTGGAAGCTACAGAGGCAATAGGTCTTGCTGAGCTGCGGTGGGCTCTGCCCAGTTTGAGCTTCCCTGGCTGCTTTGTTTACCTACTCAAGCCTCATCAATGGCAGATACCCCTCCCTCAGCCAGGCTGCTGCCTCGCAGTTTCATCTCAGACTGCTGTGCTAGCAGTGAGCAAGGCTCTGTGAGCGTGGGATCTTCCAAGCTAGGTGTGGGATATAATGTCCTGGTGTGCCGTTTGCTAAGACCATTGGAAAAGTGTAGTATTGGGGCAAGAGTGCCCCGATTTTCCAGGTACAATCTCTCATGGCTTCCTTTGACTAGGAAAGGGAAATCCCCCCACTCCTTGTGCTTCCCAGGTGAGGCAACGACCTGCCCTGTTTCCGCTCACCCTCTGTGGGCTGCACCCACTGTCCAACCAGTTCCAGTGAGATGAACCAGGTACCTCAGTTGGAAATGCAGAAATCACCCATCTTCTGTGTCAATCACACTGGGAGCTGCAGACTGGAGATGTTCCCATTTGGCCATCTTGGAACAGACTACCTGTCTTTAGGTTTTTCTATATATAAGATGATGTCATCTGCAAACAGGGACAATTTGACTTCTTTCTTTACAATTTGGATGCCCTTTTTTCTTTCTCTTGCTAATTGCGCTGGCTAGGGTTTCCAGTTGTATGTTTTGTTCTATCAGTTTTATAGGAAAAGATTTAGCTTTTCTCTATTCAGTAAGATGTTAGCTGCGGATTTTCCATATATGGCCTTTAGTATGTTGAGCTGCTTTCCTTCTTGTGGGAAAGAGAGTTTCTGGGGTGCCAGTTGAGTTGGTCTCCCCTGTGTGAGACACCCATGGGGAGCCATGGGCAGCCTCTGAGGAGAAAAGTCTCCTTATTGCATTCATGACTTCATGCTCTGAGAGCATAACCACTCAGCGGCATTCCACAGGTTGCTCAGGGAGATAACACTCCCTTGAAGCAGTGGAGTACAATAAAACATCTTAGCCCCTCCTGAAACCTGCTCCCACCTGTTTCAGTCCCAATAAGTAAAGATCTTAAGTAGTTTAGACACACGCCTTGTAAACTGCCACTGCTACACATTTTATCCAATGACTCACAAGTTCTCCTTCACTGATTAATCCTTTTCCTCATCCCTTCCTCCCACTCCAATCTGCTCTTAGAACAAAGAGCTTGTAAACCAATAAATAGGGCAGCGTCTGAGAGCTCTGGGCCGTGAGCAAGCCTCCAACTCTCCAATCGCCTGGACCTGCCTTTTAAATGCTTATTCTGTCTTTTTCTAACTCCTTTGTCTCCGCTGGACTCAGGGTACCCACTGGGTGGTGTGGGGCTGGTTTTCTCAACACTTCTCTACCTAATTTATTAGTTTTTATTATGAAGGGATTTTGAATGTTATCAAAAGCTTTTTCTACATCTATTAAGATGATCATATGACTTTCGTTCTTCATTCCATTAACATGATGTATGATGTGTATTGATTTGCATATGTTGACTCATGCTTGAATTCCTGGGATAAATCCCACTTGATCATGTTGTACGATTAATTTGATGTGTTGTTGTATTTAGTTTGCTAAGATTTTGTTGAGAATTTTTGTTTCTATGTTCATCAGGGACACTGGCCTGTAGTTTTCTTTTTATGTTGGATCCTAGTCTTGTGCTGCTAATAGGGTTATGCAGGCCTTATAGAATGAGTTAGGAAAAATTCCCTCCATTTTAAAATAGTTTGAGAAGAATTAGTGTTAATTCTTTAAATGTTTAGTAGACTCCAATGGTAAAGCCATCCAGTCCTCAACTTTCGTTTGTTGGAAGACTTTATTATTGATTTAATCTCATTAATTGCTATTAATATTATATGTTTAGGTGTTTTATTTGTCTTGTTTCAATTTTTGTATGTTGTATATGTCCCATAAGTTATCCATTTTCTCTTGATTTTTAAATTTACTGGTGTATAGTAATCTTTAATGATCCTTTCTATTTCTGTTATCTATTGAGATGTGTCATTTTTTGTTTCTGATTTTCTTTATTTGAACCATTTCTCTTTTTTCTTAGTCTAGTTAATGGTTTGTCAATTTTGTTTATATTTTCAAAAACTACCCTTTTGTTTCATGAATCTTTAGTATTTTTTTACTTTCAGTTTTATTTATGTATGCTCTGATTTATATTATATTTTTCCTTCTATTAATTCTGGGGTTGGTTTGTTCTTGCTTTTCTAGTACTTCAAGATGCACTGTTACATTGTTTATTTAAAATCTTTCTAATTTTTTGATGTAGGCCTATATTGCTATTTACATCTTAATATTACTTTTGCTCCGTAAGTTTTGGTATGTTGTTCTTAAATTTTCATTGATTTCAAGGAAGTTTTAAATGTTAGTCTTAATTTCTTTCTTCACCTATTGGTCATTAGGAGCATGCTGTTTACTTTCTATGTATTGGTACAGTTTTGAATGTTACTCTTGTTATTGGTGTCTAGTTTTATTCCATTGTGATCAGGTAAGATTCTTGGTATGGTCACAATTTTTTTAAATTTTGAAGACTTGTTTTGTGTTCTAATATATGACCAGTCCTGGAGAAATGACCATATGTTAATGCTTAGTTAACATATGGTCACCCAAGCAGCCGTAGAGCAAAGTGTTCTGTAAATGTCTTTTAGGTCTATTTGGTCTATAGTGCAGATTAAATTCAATGTTTCCTTGTTGATTTTCTGTCTAGATGATTTGTCTAGTGCTGACAGTGAGGTTTTGAAGTCCCCAGATATCATTGTTTGGGGTTTATCTCTCTCTTTAGATTTAACAATATATGCTTTACATATCTGAGTGCTCTAGTACTGGTTGAATATATTTTTACAATTTTTATATTTTCTCACTGAATTAATTTCTTTATTATTATATAATGTCCTTCTTTGTCTCTTCTTACAGTTTTTAAAATGAAATCTCTTTTGTCTGATACAAGTATAGCTTTTCCTGCTCATTTTTGGTGTTTGTCAGCATAGAATATCTTTTTCTATCTCTTCACTTTCAGCCTATTTGTGTCTTTAATAACAAGACCAGTTTCTTGTAAGGAGTATGGAGATAGGTCTTGTTTTTGTATCCATTCAGTCAGTCTATGTTGTTTAAATGAGGAATTTAATCCATTAATATTCAAGATTATTTTTGATAGGTGAGGTTTTATTCCTATCATGTTTATTGTTTGTTTTGGGGTTATCTTGTATATTCTTTGTTCCTTATATCCTTTCTTCTTATTTTTTTTTAAGATTTGGGTGGTTTTCTGTAGTGATAAAGTTTGATTTCTTTCTCTTTCTCCCTCGTGTGTCAGATGTACCAATGAGTATTATAGTTTTGCATGTTTTCATAGTAGTGGTTATCATCTTTTTATTTCCAAACATAAGACTCCCTTGTAATGCTGGTCTACTGGTGATAAGTTTTCTTAGTTTTTCCTTCTTTATGAAAGATTTTAGTTATCCTTCATTTCTGAGGGATAATTTGGCTGGGTATATTATTATTGACTGGCAAGTTTTTTTCTTTCAGCATCTTGACTATATTCTTTTATTGTCTCTTGGCCTATAAGCTGTCTGCTGAGAAATATGCTTTTTTTTTTTTTTTTTTTTTTTTTTTTTTTTTTTTTTTTAG
>NC_037669.1:137136742-137139675 GCF_003255815.1 Theropithecus gelada
AATTTTTTTTTTTTTTTTTTTTTTTTTTTTTTTTTTTTTTTTTTTTTAAGATGGAGTCTGGCTCTGTCACTCAGGCTGGAGTGCAGTGGCGCGATCTTGGCTCACTGCAACCTTCACCTCCTGGATTCAAGCAATTCTCCTGCCTCAGCCTCCCAAGTCGTTGGGATTACAGGCATCTGCCACCACACCCGGCCAAATTTTGTATTTTTAGTAGAGATGAAGTTTCACTATATTGAACAGGCTGTTCTCGAACTCCTGACATCGTGATCCATCCACCCCGGCCTCCCAAAGTGCTGGGATTACAGACATGAGCCACTGCACCCGGCAATACACTATTATTCTAATGAGGATTCCCTTATATGCGACTTTACACTTTTCTCTTGCTGCTTTTAAAATTCTTTCTATGTTCTTGACTTTTGACAATTTGACCATGATATTCCTTGAAGATTGAAGATTAGGTTGAATCTATTTGGATTTCTTTGAGCTTCCTGAACCTGGATGTCCTTCTCTCTCCATAGACTTGAGACATTTTTTGTTATTATTTCATTAAATATATTTTTCTTACCTTTCCTTGTCTCTTCTCCTTTCTATAATGCCCATAATATAAATATTTGCTTAATCATATCTTGTAAATCCAGTATGTTTCTTTATTCTGTTTTCTTTCTTTTTTTTTTGTCTGCCTGTATTATTTCAAAATATTTATCTTCTAGTTCATAAATTCTTTCTTCTGGTTGGTCTAGCGTGTTGTTAAAGTTCTCAATTATATTTTTTTGTTTCACTCATTAAATTCTTCAGTTCTAGGATTTCTGTTTGTTTTTTTATGATATAATATCTATTTATCACATCTATCTGGTTGTTGAATTTCTTATTCAAATGATGAATTGTTTCCTAATTTTATTGAATTGTCTATCTGCATTTGCTTGTATCTCAATGAATTTCTTTAAGATTATTATTTTGGGGGCGGAGCAAGATGGCCGAATAGGAACAGCTCCAGTCTCCAACTCCCAGCACGAGCGACACAGAAGACCGGTGATTTCTGCATTTTCAACTGAGGTACTGGGTTCATCTCACTGGGGAGTGCCGGACGATCGGTGCTGGTCAGCTGCTGCAGCCCGACCAGCGAGAGCTAAAGCAGGGCGAGGCATCGCCTCACCTGGGAAGCACAAGGGGGAAGGGAATCCCTTTTCCTAGCCAGGGGAACTGAGACACACAACACCTGAAAAATCGGGTAACTCCCACCCCAATACTGTGCTTTAAGCAAACAGGCACACCAGGAGAGTATATCCCACACCTGGCTGGGAGGGTCCCAGGCCCACAGAGCCTCCCTCATTGCTAGCACAGCAGTCTGTGATCTACCGGCAAGGCAGCAGCGAGGCTGGGGGAGGGGCGCCCGCCATTGCTGAGGCTTAAGTAGATAAACAAAGCTGCTGGGAAGCTCAAACTAGGTTGAGCTCACAGCAGCTCAAGGAAACCTGCCTGTCTCTGTAGACTCCACCTCTGAGGACAGGGCACAGTAAACACTAACAAAAGCAGCAGAAACCTCTGCAGACACAAACGATTCTGTCTGACAGCTTTGAAGAGAGCAGTGGATCTCCCAACACGGAGGTTGAGATCTGAGAAGGGACAGACTGCCTGCTCAAGTGGGTCCCTGACCCCTGAGTAGCCTAACTGGGAGACATCCCCCACTAGGGGCAGTCTGACACCCCACACCTCACAGGGTGGAGTACACCCCTGAGAGGAAGCTTCCAAAGCAAGAATCAGACAGGTACACTCACTGTTCAGCAATATTCTATCTTCTGCAGACTCTGCTGCTGATACCCAGGCAAACAGGGTCCGGAGTGGACCTCAAGCAATCTCCAACAGACCTACAGCTGAGGGTCCTGACTGTTAGAAGGAAAACTATCAAACAGGAAGGACACCTACACCAAAACCCCATCAGTACGTCACCATCATCAAAGACCAGAGGCAGATAAAACCACAAAGATGGGGAAAAAGCAGGGCAGAAAAGCTGGAAATACAAAAAATAAGAGCGCATCTCCCCCTGCAAAGGAGCGCAGCTCATCACCAGCAACGGATCAAAGCTGGACGGAGAATGACTTTGACGAGATGAGAGAAGAAGGCTTCAGTCCATCAAATTTCTCAGAGCTAAAGGAGGAATTACGTACCCAGCGCAAAGAAACTAAAAATCTTGAAAAAAAAAGTGGAAGAATTGATGGCTAGAGTAATTAATGCAGAGAAGGTCATAAATGAAATGAAAGAGATGAACACCATGACATGAGAAATACGTGACAAATGCACAAGCTTCAGTAACCGACTCGATCAACTGGAAGAAAGAGTATCAGCGATTGAGGATCAAATGAATGAAATGAAGGGAGAAGAGAAACCAAAAGAAAAAAGAAGAAAAAGAAATGAACGAAGCCTGCAAGAAGTATGGGATTATGTAAAAAGACCAAATCTACGTCTGATTGGGGTGCCTGAAAGTGAGGGAGAAAATGGAACCAAGTTGGAAAACACTCTTCAGGATATCATCCAGGAGAACTTCCCCAACCTAGTAGGGCAGGCCAACATTCAAATCCAGGAAATACAGAGAACGCCACAAAGATACTCCTCTGGAAGAGCAACTCCAAGACACATAATTGCCAGATTCACCAAAGTTGAAATGAAGGAAAAAATCTTAAGGGCAGCCAGAGAGAAAGGTCGGGTTACCCACAAAGGGAAGCCCATCAGACTAACAGCAGATCTCTCGGCAGAAACTCTCCAAGCCAGAAGAGAGTGGGGGCCAATATTCAACATTCTTAAAGAAAAGAATTTTCAACCCAGAATTTCATATCCAGCCAAACTAAGTTTCATAAGTGAAGGAGAAATAAAATCCTTTACAGATAAGCAAATGCTTAGAGATTTTGTCACCACTAGGCCTGCCTTACAAGAGACCC